>NC_090650.1:31150114-31410114 GCF_040937935.1 Hyperolius riggenbachi | reverse complement strand
GTGCACAGGAGCCGAGGGAGTGTTATGGGTATGCGTACTTGACAAGTGCTGCTCATACATGAGCATCATTTCTGAAGTATGCAAGCCCAGAACACTATCGCCTGCTGTGCATGCAGACGGGAGAGCAAAATTACATGGAGTGGATAGAGCATGCACTGCTTCTTTGTTGAACAGGGCAAAGCAGCAAAACAGAGGAGGGCCCATTCAAACTAGTCTGAATTGGACAGAATGGGGGGGCGGTTGGTGACAGCCGGCCTAGGGCGCTGGAAAGTACAAATCCGGCCCTGCTGTTGGTAGTATAGTGGTGAGCATAGCGGCCTTCAAAGCAGTGGACCTGGGTTCGATTCCTGGCCAATGTATGTGAGCTTGCTTTTGACAGCCTACAAATCCCTGGAAGGAGAGAGAGGGCTTTTTTCTCCTAACTTGTTATCCGGATATCTGGCAAATCCGCGGATATCCAGATCATGGGTGAAAATATCTGCAGGTAGCTATCCGGATTTAAAAAAAAATCCGAAACCGAATTGGATAGCTGAAAAAAGTTCGGATATCCAGGTATCCGAAATCCGGATGAGCATCCCTGTCTGTAAGGCCTCTTTCACATCATACGCGCTTCCGTATGAAGTGCGTATGACGTGGTGACATGCAAGAACGGCAGAAGGATATAGGCAGCCCTTCTGCTGTTCACATCAAAGGCATTGCGCAGCAGTACAATGCGCTATGATGCGCTTGTGTACTGCTGCTTGCATTTTGTCCGCAATCGCAGAGCTAATCCCATCACTGTCAATGGATGGGATCAGCAGCGCAGCGGGTAGCGGCTTAGATGTTGTGCGATCGTACGTGTTGCGTTCCGATCGCATAAAGACCACACCAGCACCATCCCCGGGGGATATTTACTCGGAAGGGGATCCTAATAAGGCTTCCCCGTCCTAAGTCTTGGGGATCCAGCGCCGAAAGCCCCCAAACACCGGTGAGGTAAATATTTACCTCCCGCGATCCAGTGCAGGCGCAGTAGCGGCTTTACGATGGGGCTCAGGCGAAAAGATCGGCTGCGAAGTACAGCGATCGGAAAGCCACTTCTGTGCTCTCTGCAGAATGTTCATTTACTGAGAGATCTAAAGCCAGCATAAAAGGTCTCTGGTCTCCCAGAATGCTCTGGTGGGGAGAATTCCACATAATAAACAGCCTAGGCTAAGTTTCAGCTTTTTGAGGGCTGGGCAACATACAGCAATATATAGATATAGGAAGTTTTTCTGATGCTAAAACCAGGATATTCAATGTAAAAGTGGGTATCCTGAATAATTTACTGCATTCCAGTCCGTCACTACAGGGCCTCTTTAAGAATGGATTTAGGTTAAAACACACCTTAACTGGGAAAAAAAAATGGTATTTTTTTCTTACCTGGGGCTTCTTCCAGCCCCCATATTCTTTTAGGTCACTAAATGTCCTCATGGTCCCCTTTGTTGTGGCTCTGCCCCTTCAGAAAGATGTGTGCCTGTTACTCCAGTCATGTACGGACTGCGTGGTCCTGTCACAGCACCTCCCTGGCCGCTCACACTCCTGCTGGGAGAACACTGCCCCTGTACGGTCCTCAAAAGAATTGTACTGTGCATGTGCAGAACAGTCCCGGACCAGTGACAGGAGGCGCAAGGCATACCTCCCAACGTTTTTGAGAAAAGAAAGATGGACATTAAGCCACACCCCTAAGCATGCTCCTAGTCACGCATACCATAAAGATTTCATAAGAAAAATATGTTTTATAATTTAAACCCAGGTCCATTGTATCCTGGTTTATTTTCCATCATATTAACACAGGAAAATAAGAAATGTATCAATGTAAAGGATGGGAATAAAGTTTAGAGTCAATTAAACTCAGTTTTCTGTAGATGAAATACATATATTTACACATCAGTCCTGAAAGAGGGACAAATGAGGAGTAAAGAGGGCCAGAGGCAGGGGCGTAACTAGAAATCACTGGGCCCCCCTGCGAATATTTGGATGCCCCCCCCCCCCCCCCATAGGTGCCAAATAATCGTAATGGGGCAGCGTTTCACTGTAAATTAATTGTAAAGTGGGCAGCATTTTACCAGACAATCGTAATGTGGGCAGAGTTCACCAGAAAATCGTAATGTGGGCCAGAAAATCATAATGTGGGCAGAGTTCACCAGAAAATCGTAATGTGGGCAGCAGTCACCAGAAAATTGTAACGTGGGCAGCAGTCACCAGAAAATTGTAACGTGGACACCAGTCACCAGATAATTGTAACGTGGACAGCATTCACCAGAATATCGTAATGTGGGCAGCAGTCACCAGAAAATCCTAATGTGGGCAGCAGTCACCAGAAAATCCTAATGTGGGCAGCAGTCACCAGAAAATCCTAATGTGGGCAGCAGTCACCAGAAAATCGCAATGTGGGCAGCAGTCACCAGAAAATCGCAATGTGGGCAGTCAGTCACCAGAAGATAGTAATGTGGGCAGCAGTCACCAGAAAATCGCAATGTGGGCAGCAGTCACCAGAAAATCGTAATGTGGGCAGTCAGTCACCAGAATATCGTAATGTGGGCAGCAGACACCAGAAAATCGTAATGTGGGCAGCAGTCACCAGAAAATCGCAATGTGGGCAGCAGTCACCAGAAAATCGTAATGTGGGCAGCAGACACCAGAAAATCGCAATGTGGGCAGCAGTCACCAAAAAATCGTAATGTGGGCAGCAGACACCAGAAAATCGTAATGTGGGCAGCAGACACCAGAAAATCGTAATGTGGGCAGCAGTCACCAGAAAATCCTAATGTGGGCAGCAGACACCAGAAAATCCTAATGTGGGCAGCAGTCAGTCACCAGAATATCGTAATGTGGGCAGCAGACACCAGAAAAAAAATGCCCCTGTAAAAAAACATTCCTTACCTGTCAGGAGTCTCTCCAGGCCTCTCAGCTCCCCGACGATCCTCCTGTGCACTGCAGCACATCTCCCGCGCTGACAGGCACTGTGCAGGGCTACGGCAAGATGGCTGCCGAAGCCCTGTACTGGAGACACAAATAGTCTCCAGTACAGGGCTTAGGCGGCCATCTTGCCGTAGCCCTGCTCTGCCTGCCGGAGACTATGCAGGCTGCTGGAGCGGGGCTGCAGGGAATGAACTGGCGCAGCGTCTATCAGACGCTGCGGCCAGTTGAGCACCTTGCTGGGGGGTCCATAGCAGCGCTCCCCCCGCGCACAGTGAGCGGGCCCCAGAGCAGCCCCGGGCCCCCCTGCGGCTGAGGGGGTCGCATCCCCGGTAGGTACGCCGGTGGCCAGAGGGACAGGGCTACCAAAGAGGGACTGTCCATCCAAAAGAGGGACTATTGGGAGGTATGCGCAAAGACTGAACCACGCACATGCAGTAGCCCTTTATGAGGGGGCAGCAGCTCAACAGAAGGGACGTGGAGGACATCATGGGTCCTGAAAGACCAAATGGAGCTGGAAGGACTCCGAGGTCAGTAACAATCCACTTTTTTCCCCCCAATTCAGGTCTGCTTTAAAGTATACAGGAGACCACCCTATACAACATAGGTGTCAAACTCGAGTCCTGGAGGGCCATATCCATGCCAGTGTAAATTTGAGTTGTGCCAAAAATGTGTGAGGACCTCGGCCCTTGAGGAGTGGAGTTCCAAACCCCTACTATAAAAGAAAAGCTTTACTCACTTGGGCTTTAATCCAGCCCCTAGAATTCTATCTGTCTAGCGGCAAAGTTCCAACGTGCTACTGGCTGCTGCTGTACCCTCCGTAAGATTCTAACCCGTGGCTGGGTCACCATCTTCTGCGCATTCTGCGTCTTCTCTGTGCGTGCAATGCCAGGCCGCCCATGAGGCGGGGTGAGGCGTCAAAGTTGGGGAGGACTGCCTAGCCGTGGGTGAGGGGCCACCAAACTGGAGGGGGTAGCAGGCGGGAAGGGGGGCAGAAGGCACAGTGGCAAGGAGGGGGGGTCGGACCCCCTCCTTCATCTGGGCCCCCTGATCTGCGCTCCCCCCTCCAGCTATTAAGCGCAGCGGCATAGTATGATCAGGCAGCGGATGGGGATAACTCACCACTTCTGCATTCCAGCGTGCGTTCCACTCATCACTTTCTGCAATGCCGCCCACTGTACTGTAAGTGAACGGCATTGCAGGAAGTGACGACAGTGGAACGCACGCTGGTACGAGTAAGTGGAGAGTCATCCCCGCCCACTGCCTGATCATACTACACTGCTGCACTTAATAGCTGGAGGGGGAGCGCAGATCGGGGGACCCAGGTGAGGGAGGGGGTCCGACCTCCCCCGCCACTGTGCCTTCTGCCCCCCTTCCTGCCTGCTACTCCCTCCGTGGTAACTTATTCTGGGGCTTATTATACTGGGGGGGAGGAGGGGGCAGCGGCATCTCACAAGTTTGCCTCAGGCAGCAAAAATTCTAGAACCGGCCCTGCGGGTTCCTGGGATCAGCGGCGCTCAGTTCTTGCGCAGTGAGCTGCACAAGCGCGTCTTGCTCCCAGCTATCACGAGAGGCACACCTGGGCAGAAGACCGCAACCCAGCCTGGAGGGGACAGCGGCAGCCAGAAGCACGGCGGAACCTCGCCGCTGGACTTCTAGGGGCTGGAAGAAACCTCAAGCGAGTAAAGCTTTTCTTTTTTAGGGTGGCCTCATGTAACCTTTAAAGAGAAACTGTAGTACAAATAACGTAATGAAAAAAATTGCTTATTTTTTACAATATTAATTTATAGATAATTTAGTCAGTGCTTGCCCATTGTAAAATCTTTCCTCTCCCTGATTTACATTCTGAAATTCATCTCATCATGTGCAGAACTGTCTCAGACATCTTAACAAATCACCAAAAAGTGCAGTTTCCTTTTTTTAACTATTGTAAAATAGGAGAAGCTAGGAAGGTCTCTCAGGCCGTGCAGTGTGTGAGGGAAATTGCTGTTGCTGAGGTAACCAATACATCTGCTGTATTGCATCAATGCCCAGCACTGGAAGGATTAAGCAGAGAACAGCTTCACGGGACACCTGGCAGCAGGAGGAGGAGCACTTCACAAATCATGCCTAGCCTGCACTGCTGCACTATCTGTAGAACTGCTGTTAATCACTTCTTAATCTGCAGCAGTTTAGGAATGGATTTGCACTTTTCTTAAAGGACAACCAAGGTGACATGTGACAAGATGAGATAGACATGTGTATGTACAGTGCCAAGCATGCAAATAACTAGGATGTGCTCCTTTTCTTTCTTGCTCTGTGTGAAAGAGTTAAGCATCAGGTATGCAAGTGACAGTTTCTGTCCAGGTCGGGACCGGGTCGGACTGGGTCATACTATAGCATAACCCTCACTGACAAGTAATTACAGCCATAAAACACTTGCCTGTCAGTAAATGGCTTCTAAGAGCAAGAAATAGATAACCAAAGTTAATAATTCATAGATATGAGCTCTGACATACTTCAATGAAGGTGTCATTAAGGAGAGACAATGAAGCAGTAAAAACTTAAAAAATAGATTTAAATATAAAATAAAACTGTGGGAAATCTAGATAAAAGTCATTTTAGGAGAAGTTAGACAGATACAATTGTTTTTCTCATCAGTTTAATTTCAGCTCGGATGTCCTTTAACCGAAGTGCAGTTCTAGAAATTCACACTAAACTGCCACTATTAAAGAGAGTCTGAAGCGAGAATGAAACTCGCTTCAGACCTCATAGATAGCAGGGGCATGCGTGCCCCTGCTAAACCGCCGCTATCGCGCCGCTAATCGGGGGTCCCTTCACCCCCAAATCCCCTCCGTACAGCCGGGGAGCGCTTCCGCATTGGGGCAGGGCTAACCGCCGCAGCCCTGCCTCCCGCGTGTCTGTCAGCGCGTATCTCCGCCTCTCCCCCGTCCCTCTCAGTCTTCCTTCACTGAGAGGGGCGGGGGAGAGGCAGCGATGCGCTGCTGATTGACGGCGCTGAGAGGCAGGGCTGCAGCCGTTAGCCCTGCCTGAAGAGCAGCAAAATACATGACCAAATTGGTCGTTGATTTTGCAGGGGTGGGTTTGGGGGTGAAGGGACCCCCGTTTAGCCACAGTATAGCAGCGTTTTAGCAGGGGCACACGTGCCCCTGCTAACTATGAGCTTTGAAGCGAGAATTATTCTCGCTTCAGTGTCTCTTTAAGTACGATTTAAGAAGTTTCTTATTATCATGCAGAACAGTTCCCCTGCTGGTCAGAACACTTTAAGAAGAAAAAACTGTTGGTAATGCTTTGATAAATCTTGCCCACAGACAGCAAACTGTCAGGACCTTGGTCATGACATCAACCATGGGAGTAGCAGTAGGGTATTGTACTGTGTTAGCCATCAGTAAAAATTTCTTGCTTCAACCATGGGAGGAGTTTCACCGCAATATCAGCCATACAGAGCCCCCTGATGATCTATTGGAGAAAAGGTAAGGATGTCTCATAGGAAAGGGGGTATCAGCTACTGATTGGAATGATGATTAATCCGTAAAGTTCCTCTTTAACCACTTGAGGACCACAGGTTTATACCCCCCTAGTGACAGGGGATTTTTTACAATTCAGCAGCACTGTGCAGCTTTAACGATTTATTGCGCAGTCATACCACTTACCACCAAATTGAATTTTACCTCCTTTTCTTGCCAATAATGGAGGATTTTCTTGGTGGTCTCTGACTGCTGCTGCGATTTTTCTTTTTATTAATTTTTAAAGGTGTTTTTTTTTTTTTTAATTAAAAAAATCTTTTCCCCCTCTCCCTCAGTACCCCCTAAATTGGCCCTGATTGCTTTCTGTACACAACATTCCACGCTCATAGGCATCAGCCTATGATAGGGATTAGATTGTGAGCCAATCAGAGGGGCAGCTAAGTGACAGGGCTGTCCCCTGTATAGCGCTGCACTAGATCGCAGTGCTGTACAATTGCGGCTGCTAACAGATCCCCGCTCTGTGTCTTTGCAGGGAACGGGCAGCCGGGCATGCTAATCCCCGCCTCCGGGACTTGATGTCCTGGCGGGGGCCACCTTTTCGGCGTTAGGCAGTCGGGAGGAGGTTAAGAACAAACCTACAATCCCTCTCTTTCTCGTTAACAAGAAAACCGTACAGTTGTTTTCTTGTTAGCTTTGTTTGTATGAAACATTGTAACTCAAGTCGTTTGTAAGTTGGGGACTGTCCATGCTATTAATGAATGATCTCTCTGTCTGTAGGTCTTCAGAAGGACGAATCACAATGCAGCTTCAGTAAATCAGGCTCATTATGTATTTCAGACATGTATTTTCTGCCTGTCCAGCAGTGGTGGCGCTACCCTAGGGCATGCTGGGGCATTGGCCACCCCCCTCGGCAGTGCCCCCCTGCTCAGTAACATACAGTTAACTGTTTCCAGGCTCCAGCAGTGTACAGTGAACAGGAGTCTGTAAAGAACTCTCCATGTCAGCCAGACTCTATGTACAGTAGGTGCTAAGTAAAATAAGGGTCTTATCTATTTGCCATTAATACTGCATAATCCTTGCAAGATCCCTTAAAGAGGAACTTCAGCCTAAACACTAAATATTAAATTACATTAGTTATGTTAATTAAAATAGATAGGTAATGAAATCTCTTACCCACCCTGTTTTAAAAGAACAGGCAAATGTTTGTGATTTCATGAGGAAAGCCATCTTTTTGGTTGAAAGGAGGTGACAGGGAGCATGAGACACAGTTCTAACTGCCTTTGTGTCCTGATCACCCCTCCCAGTTGCTAGGCAACAAGAACAACACCAGAAATCCCATCATGCTTTGCACAGTATTCGGGGAAAATGCCTGGGCAGTTTTCTTTGATGGGGTGAAACTTAGCCTCTATGCAGGCAGCCAAAAATGAGTCTTTGGTAAGAAAAACAAAGTTCTGATGCTGTGAAACCCTAAGCCTTTTCAGTGCAGCTGAGTAGATATTTAGTCTGGAGGTTCCATTAATTAGTATCAATTAATGACTATAATTGCTGAACTAGTAAGCCTTCATGTTTTATCACCTGAGTTATGCAAAATATATCTAACGCTTACCATAGAAACATGGACTTTGATCAACCAAATGGGCCCCACTAGCCAGCCATTGTGCCCCCCCCCCCCCAAACATTTGAAGCTGGAGCCGTCACTGCTGCCCAGTATTGCAGATTTCTTTCCTATAGTCAGGCAGCGTGTCCCTGGCTGGTTCTGTGCTATGCTGCCATACTGTACTCTATTCTGCACAGGATTTCTGATTTCTGGGAAGGCCAGAAAGGCCACGGCCTAGGGCGATAAAATTAGATAAGATAAGAAGGGCGGCATGACTTGGAGAGAGAAGAGGTCATATGTCAAAGTAAATCAACTCTTCTGGTCCCACAGTGCAGCCATCCAGAGCCCTGCACTAATAGCTGAATTCCAGAGTTCCCCAATCCCTGCATCTCTCTCACTTCCTGATGTGTTAAAACAATTAGGATCAATCATAACTGTCACCTGATAATCCATTCCTTTGTATGATGGATATACAGATCGATGTGAGAAATACCAGAGATTTACATTACAAAGCAGATAGAACTAAGTTCCGCTAAGTTTTAATGCAGGCATTCACAAACATCAGTGATCTCTGCTAGTTTCTTCACTTCTTTTACAGCTTTGACACTGACCCCAGCAGCTGTTAATTACTTTATCCCTAATTTATGACTGTTTTTCTTTTTTTTCCCTTAGCTAGCAGGGGTCTCTTCTCTTCCTTAGTTAACTCTTTCCTGACTCATTTTCTGTCCTCCAGCTCCTACCATCTATGAGAACTGCCGGAATAAAAATGCTGTTTTCTTCTCTTTCATTGCTAAACTGTCATTTTAAAGGACACAGTGGTGCTCATCCAATATTCGGGTATCCGAACTACCCAGATAATCCGAACTTTTTCCACTATCCAAACTTTGAATAGCAATTCGGATATTTTTTAAAATCCGAATAGCACAATCTGAGCAAACTAGGATTTCCCATCTGAGAGAGAGAGAGAGAGAGAGAGAGAGAGAGAGAGAGAGAGAGAGAGAGATTTGTTTTTTAAGTGGGGATTTTAAGTCCCCACATCATTAAAAAATGATGCTACATGCCTCATTTACCCTAAAAAAAAGTTTTAAAGGCAATTTAAAACCCACTTCCGGTTTTCTACCCCGATATCCTAATCCGGGCGGATATCTGGGATACTGGGTTCGGATATCCGATTCAAACTCTGATATCTGATTCGGATCGGATATCTGGGTATCCGGATCCGAATTCAATCCGGATTTTGAAAAGGGGTATCCGAGCAGCACTGCACCGGAACTGTTACTACCTCTATGCTAGTGTGTATGGTTTGGTATTCTGCTACTTTCCTGTAGCAGTAAAGCATTGTACCCTCTTAGCCATCAGCGAAAGCAGAGAGTTTTGAATCAGGATGATACCATTTATTGGCTTAAAAGAAAAAGAGTAAGCTTTCTGCTAATAAGCCTTCTTTAGACTTTGTTCTTGTATACTGTCAATACGTTAGAGCACACCACCATATGTACATTCAGCATTCAAAAGAGATGCATAGATTTTTCAGCAAATATAAATAAATGTCATTCAGATGCTTTAAAGTGGAGCTGAACTCTCGCTCAGGACAGAAGGAAAACAGAGAAATGTACCATGTATGTATTTCGAGAGCCTGTCTAATCCCCCCTCCTCTGTGTCTAATCACAAATTGTAATTTGATCTCTACACTGTGTCACCTGACTGCCACAACATCTAAGCTCATTTGAAAGCACAGGATGTTAAAAATATGTCTGCTTCCATAAAAGCAGGCAGTAGACACACTGCAGATTTATTGCAGGATTTGTATCAGCTGTAACAAAGAAATGATTTTATTTAAAGGTTATGTTGTTGCATATCTTTTAGAGCAGAGAGGAAGTTCTGAGTTCAGGTCCACTATAATTACAACAGAACATCCAAAGTGGGTCTTGACAGGATGTTTGCTACTTACCTGTTCTCTGTTTTGGATGGGCTTTTCTCCATTGCACTGCCCTGTCACCTGTTTGTGGCTCTGACTGCAGCCAGTCGCACAGAGGACAAAGAAGCAGCGCATGCTCTGGCCACTCGCACTCCCTGTAATTTCTCGCTCCTGCCCATGGCCGGTACAGTGTTATGCATTCTTGACAAGTACCGGTCATACATCAGCGTCATTTCTCAAGTATGCATGCCCAGAACACTGCTGCTGTGCACATTCGGGCAGGAGCGCAAATTAAAGGAATTATTTGTTGAACGGGGGGCAGAGCAGCACAACTGAAATGAGCCCATTCAAACCAATAATCGCTAGTCGGAGTGTTGGACAAAATATATTTTTTGGGGGGGGGGGGGTGACAGCAGGCCTAGGGCACTGGAAAGTACAAATCCGGCCTTGATTCTGCATTCACTGTCATTAGGATTTATTGCTTTATAACAGATAGTTACTGATTAAGCATCATTAAAAGTCATTATCTGCCCTGTAACCTGCACAATCCCCACATGGCTGCTGTACAAGTGGAATTTGGTTTATGATATCTGCAAAAGAACTGACCGGCTAATCCTCCTCCAATCCTCTCGGATCAGCACCTGAGTTAAATATTTCTGGTGAGAGTAAGATGAAAATTGAGCTCCTATAAAGATCTCTCTGTGCCAACCTGCCCCTCGCAAACCCAGGGTTTTCGAGGGGGGATTCCTGAAAGGTTTCCAGCCAAGCATGAAGTTCATGACCGAATGCATCCAAACACAAACATTAAACCTGTTTTTAGGGGCACTGCTAGGGTCCTGGGAGATCCAGGGCACCTTTGTGCACCATGTCAATAATGGGCGTGTCCATGTGTCAGAAAGTGGGCATGGTCATGGGTTGGGCCAAATATGTAACCTAGGCTACATTCACAGTGGTGCGGTGCGTGGGTGTAGCCAGGGCCAGGCTGAGGCAGAGGTGAGAAAGGCCCCAGCCTCAGGGCGCAGTGTAGGAGGGGGCGCACAACTCACTCAGCTACCGTTCCCCTATTGTGTTTGAAGCAGAGAGAAATAAGAAAAGGGGATATACGGCAGTGACTGCAAGCCAGATAATTAGAGATTAAGGTGTTTAGGGTCCTGGGGCGCGCGCATCTTAGTCTAATAGTAATCAGTGTGTGACGGCTGGGGTGGGAGGGATGGAGGGGCGCACTTTGGTGTCTCAGTCGTGGGTCACATCACAGTGCGGCAAGTGTGTTCCCACATAGAAATATCATAAATAGGCAGCCAGTGGTGTAGCAATGGTGGATGCAGAGGTTGCGACCAGTGCCACGGCCGTTTCTACCACCGTGCGGGCCGTGCGATCGCACTGAGCGCAGGCCAGCAGGTGAAGGAAGGTGGGGCGCAGGATGGAAGACACTGCTAGAGGGAGCCGCTGAGCCGGTGACGCGCGGTGCAGGCTGATTAAAGTACACCAGTGCGATCACCGTGCTTCTCACACTCCTCCTGGGCATCCAGACAGCAGCTATTTGTTTATATAAGTGCGGCGGCAGCCACGCAGATTATCTCTGTATTACTCTCTCCGAGAGAGAGAGTGTGTACAATAGTTGCCATGACCACAATAAAGCTCCACTGACGTCACTTCCTGCAACGCCGCCCACTGTATTGTAAGTGGACGGCGTTGCAGGAAGTGATGTCAGTGGAGCGCACTTTGGAACGCGGAAAAGGTGAGTGATCCCCGCCCATTGCCTCTTAATCTCTACGCTGGTACTTAACTATTTACAGCTGGAGGGGAGCGCAGATCGAGGGACCCAGGCGAGGGAGGGGGGGGTCCGACCCCCCTCCCCACCGCTAGGCCCAAGACCCCCTTCCTACCCCTCCAGCTCGGCGATTTTTAAAAATTTTGCCTCAGGCGGCAAAAAGTCTAGGGCCGGCCCTGTGCGGGGCAGTGCAAATCCAAAGGCAGCATAATCAGACACAACACCGCCCCTCCTTCTGATTCCTCCATGGGCAGTCACTGTATGTCATGATGTGCGTCACTGGCCAGCGCGAAAATTCAAGAGATGGAGACAAATTCAAGAGAGAAGGAAGGACAGATGTCTCAGCTACAGCACAGCCACAGGGATCAGTGGGCTGTCACTGATAGGAGGGGGGAGATAACCGACACAGATATGAGCCAGCATGTCTGAGGGAGTCAGAGTGTCACACTGAGGACAGAGCCAGCCCACAGCCCAGCAGTGTGTTTCAGAGAGCAGCAGAGGACAGGCTAATACCCAAAAAGGAGGAGGTAAAATCGTCATGTTATCTTTTATCCATAGGCATTCTCTCGCCTTTTTACCATCTTCCGTCTGTCAGTCTCTCCTTCTCAACGTTTCCCTCTCTTTCCACAACTGCTCACCCTGTCACACTCATCTTCTGGATGCCCCAGTATTGGTCACAGTTCTGTCAGTTAGTCCAGTCGCTTGTTTGTCAGTCAGTTTAGTCCGCCTGCCTGTCCTGTAGTTTATTCCAGTCCGCCAGCCTGTCCTTTAGTTTATTCCAGTCCGCCAGCCTGTCCTGTAGTTTATTCCAGTCCGCCAGCCTGTCCTGTAGATCAATCCAGTCCGCCAGCCTGTCCTGTAGATCATTCCAGTCCGCCAGCCTGTCCTGTAGTGTACTCCAGTCCGCCAGCCTGTCCTGTAGATCATTCCAGTCCACCAGCCTGTCCTGTAGTTTATTCCAGTCCGCCAGCCTGTCCTGTAGTTTATTCCAGTCCGCCAGCCTGTCCTGTAGTTTATTCCAGTCCGCCAGCCTGTCCTGTAGATCAATCCAGTCCGCCAGCCTGTCCTGTAGATCATTCCAGTCCACCAGCCTGTCCTGTAGATCATTCCAGTCCGCCAGCCTGTCCTGTAGATCATTCCAGTCCACCAGCCTGTCCTGTAGATCATTCCAGTCCGCCAGCCTGTCCTGTAGATCATTTCAGTCCACCAGCCTGTCCTGTAGATCATTCCAGTCCACCAGCCTGTCCTGTAGTTTATTCCAGTCCGCCAGCCTGTCCTGTAGTTTATTCCAGTCCGCCAGCCTGTCCTGTAGTTTATTTCAGTCCACCAGCCTGTCCTGTAGTTTATTCCAGTCCGCCAGCCTGTCCTGTAGATCAATCCAGTCCGCCAGTATGTCCTGTACATCATTCCAGTCCGCCAGCCTGTCCTGTAGATCATTCCAGTCCCCCAGCCTGTCCTGTAGATCATTCCAGTCCGCCAGCCTGTCCTGCAGTTCAGTGTTCCCCAACCCTGTCCTCATGGCCCACCAACAGTGCATGTGTTTTGGAAATCCAAAGAGGTAGATAAGCAGCTCTGCTGCTGAGACACTAATTACCTCACCTGTGCATGTTTGTGGTTTTCTGCAAAACGTGTACTGTTGGTGGGCCTTGAGGACAGGGTTGGGGAGCTCTGCATGTAGTTCATTCCAGTCCGCCAACCTATCTTTCAGGTGTCTGAGTCTTCTGATGCGGGGAATGTGGGGTTGCTTGTTTTTAGCAAGTGCATGGATTCGTGGCCAGTCTCTCCAACATTGTTTCTTTTTATGGGGTGGTCGTGTCATGTATATAGCGAGTTGCTTCTAAGGACTGCATTTGACATGCTTCATGCATACAGTATTTATCATCAGCAGTAGTAGAGAATCATTTGAAGTCTTTTTATTGGTATGAATTTTTACTTTTTTATGCTTTTCATTGTCCTCTGTAAAATACTGTAGTATTTTACAGAAGATGAATGAGACATAGGAGAACAGTAAAAAGACAATAGCAACAAAGACTTCAAATAATGTCTAGTGTTGTGGCTGTCTACATCCTTGACGCCAAGTGTGAGTTATGGTTTCAGGTGTCCTGCACGAACATGGATCCAAGGAATTTTAAACAAGAAGCCTTCCCCTTTTAATGCACCCCTTACCCTGGTCTGTTATTTACAAAACCAAAATCTGGCTAGAGAAAAATAAGAGGTGTTTGTGTGCAAAATAATTGGTAATAAAGTGTTCTCTACCTGACATCCATCCATTAGGCTTGACTTAAAGGCTACACTATTATTGTAGTTTAAATGGACAATCATTCTTTGTGTATAGCGGCCACCGATTGTTCTTACCACCAGGTCGGATCATTAAAAATGTCCGAACACAACCGATTGTATTTTCTATTTTCTTGGGGGGGGGGGGGGGGGGGGCAATTGGGCAGCTCAGCCTCTGTTGGTGGGGGACCTTGTCCCGGCCCTGTCCAGCGGCTTTCTACTTCCGCTCCGACGTCAACCACCGCGTGATGACAGCTGACGCCAGTAGCGGTTCTGCTGGCTAGGAAGAGCGCGGCGACGATGGAGGAGTCCTGGCTTTCTTTTCCTCCTGCGTGTTCCCCTGGTCGGTCCCTGCGTGCTTTATTCCCCTGGTGGCGGCTGGTGACAGAAGTAGGTGGTGGAAAGCTGCCTGCTCTACTACCGGTGACTGGCTGTCGCCTGACGTTCCCTCTGGCAGCTGGCTCTGTCCTCCGATGTTGCCGGCTCGCCTTTCAGGGGGGGGGGGGGCACTCTCTGTCCTGCACTATTGAGAAATTAATTTCAGTGTGACTGACTCCCTGATCTGCCTGGGGTGTCAGGGCTTGGGGTGCTAGGGTGGCTGCCAGTGCCACACAATTACTTGGGAAGGTGGGGGTGGGGTTCCCAGGGTCTCTTTGGCTGAGGGGGGGGGGGCGTATTTTTTGACACTTGTCCTGGGAGAAATGTAACCTAGAAACTGCACTGGCGACCATATCAGGGACCTTGGGCCAGAGGGGCCCACCCTCAACCACAATATTAGCTCTTTATTGGTCCTGTGCTGATAATATTCACTTTTATAGATGCTTTGAACAGTAGTGGTCATTAACAGTTTCCCAAAACCATTTTGCACCTCTGAGGGCCCTTTTACACTTAAGACCGCTAATCGCTAAAGCGCTATTGCTTTGTTACCCTATGGCAGTGTTCTCACTGCCGCGATTGGCGCTGATCACGGGTGTGATTAGCGCCAATTGCAAATGCGTTACCTGCAGCAGTTTTGATGCAATTCTGGAGCGATCGTGCTACAGTGCTTATAAAGCGCAAACCGTGATCACTCTGAAATCGCTGAAGGGGCCAGTGATTTTTACAGAGCTAATTGCGGTAAAACACTCGCCTAGCATTTTGCGATTTAAAGTGTGAATGCGCCCTGATACTGTGGTTGTCCTTGGCAGGTTTTGGCTCACGGCCTCTTAGCTGCGCCACTGTAGTTAGCATTTTACAATAATAGTCAGATAATCCCCTCACCTGTCTTCTGTGTTTGCCTGGGTCAGGTGCTGTGCTCGGCTGGCCTGGTGCTGATGCTGTGCTGGCTGGCCTGGCAGTGATGCATGCTGGGTTGGCTGGCAGTGATGCTCAGCTGTCAGTGATGTGTGTTGGGCTGGCTGGTGGTGATGCTGGCTGACTGGCAGAGATGTTGACTGGTGGTGATGCTGGCTGGTTGGCAGTGAACATGACTGACTGGTGGAGATTCTGGATGGTGGTGATGCTGGCTGCGTGGCTGGTGGTGATGCTCAGCTGGCTGGCTGTGATGCTGGCCGACTGGCGGTGATACTGGCTGGAGGTGATAATGACGGACTGGCTGGTGGCGATGCTGGCTGTCTGGTGGCGATGCTGGCTGTCTGGTGGCGATGCTAGCTGTCTGGGGGTGATGCTAGTTGACTGGCTGGTGGTGATGCTGGCTCGTGGTGATGATGGCTGTCTGGGGGTGATGCTAGCTGACTGGCTGGTGGTGATGCTGGCTGACTGGCGGTGAGGATGGCTGGCTGACTAAGATGTTGACTGGCTGACTGGTGGTGATACTGGCTGCAGGTGATGCTGGCTGACTGGTGGTGATGCTGGCTGGCGGTGATAATGGCTCATTGGCTGCTGGCCTGGTGATACTGGCTGACTGGTGGTGATGCTGACTGGCAGTGATAATGGCTGATTGGGTGCTGGTGGTGCTTTCTGCACAGATAAATACTTCCCAACTTTTTGAGATGAGAAAGAGGGACACTTAAGCCACGCCCCTGCCACAACCCTCATCATGCCCCGTCACACCCCTACCATAAAAATTTCATAAGAAAAATATGTTTTAACCACTTAAGGACTGCAGTCATAAAACCCCTTAAGGACCAGAGCCTTTTTTTCCATTCGGACCACTGCAGCTTTCACGGTTTATTGCTCAGTCATACAGCCTACCACCTAAATGAATTTTACCTCCTTTTCTTGTCACTAATACAGCTTTCTTTCGGTGCTATTTGATTGCTGCTGCGAGTTTTACTTTTTATTATATTCATCAAAAAAGACATGAATTTTGTCAAAAAAATGACTTTTTTAACTTTCTGTGCTGACATTTTTCAAATAAAGTAAAATTTCCTATACATTTGAGCGCGAAAGTTATTCTGCTACATGTCTTTGATAAAAAAAAAAAACATTCAGTGTATATTTATTGGATTGGGTAAAAGTTATAGCGTTTACAAACTATGGTGCCAAAAGTGAATTTTCCCATTTTCAAGCATCTCTGACTTTTCTGCACACCTGTCAGGTTTCATGAGGGGCTAAAATTCCAGGATAGTACAAATCCCCCCCAAATGACCCCATTTTGGAAAGAAGACATCCCAAAGTATTCAGTGAGAGGCATGGTGAGTTCATAGAAGATTTTATTTTTTGTCACAAGTTAGCGGAAAATGACACTTTGTAACATAAAAAAAAAAAAAAAAAAGTTTCCATTTCTTCTAACTTGCGACAAAAAAAAATGAAATCTGCCACGGACTCACTATGCTACTCTCTGAATACCTTGAAGTGTCTACTTTCCAAAATGGGGTCATTTGTGGGGTGTGTTCACTGTCCTGGCATTTTGGGGGGTGCCTAATTGTAAGCACCCCTGTAAAGCCTAAAGATGCTCATTGGACTTTGGGCCCCTTAGCGCAGTTAGGCTGCAAAAAAGTGCCACACATGTGGTATTGCCGTACTCAGGAGAAGTAGTATAATGTGTTTTGGGGTGTATTTTTACACATACCCATGCTGGGTGGGAGAAATATCTCCGTAAATGACAATTGTTTTATTTTTTTTACACACAATTGTCAATTTATAGAGATATTTCTCCCACTCAGCATGGGTATGTGGAAAAATACACCCCAAAACACATTATACTACTTCTCCTGAGTACGGCGATACCACATGTGTGGCACTTTTTTGCACCCTAACTGCGCTAAGGGGCCCAAAGTCCAATGAGTACCTTTAGGATTTCACAGGTCATTTTGAGAAATTTCGTTTCAAGACTGCTCCTCACGGTTTAGGGCCCCTAAAATGCCAGGACAGTATAGGAATCCCACAAATTACCCCATTTTAGAAAGAAGACACCCCAAGGTATTCCATTAGGAGGATGGTGAGTTCATAGAAGATTTTTTTTTTTTGTCACAAGTTAGCGGAAATTGATTTGAATTGTTTTTTTTCACAAAGTGTCATTTTCTGCTAACTTGTGACAAAAATAAAATCTTCTATGAACTCACCATACTCCTAACGGAATACCTTGGGGTGTCTTCTTTCTAAAATGGGGTCATTTGTGGGGTTCCTATACTGCCCTGGCATTTTAGGGGCCCTAAACCGTGAGGAGTAGTCTTGAAACCAAATGTCGCAAAATGACCTGTGAAATCCTAAAGGTACTCATTGGACTTTGGGCCCCTTAGCGCACTTAGGGTGCAAAAAAGTGCCACACATGTGGTACCGCCGTACTCAGGAGAAGTAGTATAATGTGTTTTGGGGTGTATTTTTACACATACAGATGCTAGGTGGGAGAAATATCTCTGTAAATGACAATTATTAGGTTTTTTTTACACACAATTGTCCATTTACAGAGAGATTTCTCCCACCCAGCATGGGTATGTATAAAAATACACCTCAAAACACATTATACTACTTCTTCTGAGTACGGCGATACCACATGTGTGACACTTTTTTGCAACCTAGGTGCGCTAAGGGGCCTAACGTCCTATTCACAGGTCATTTTGAGGCATTTGGATTCTAGACTACTCCTCACGGTTTAGGGCCCCTAAAATGCCAGGGCAGTATAGGAACCCCACAAGTGACCCCATTTTAGAAAGAAGACACCCCAAGGTATTCCGTTAGGGGTATGGTGAGTTCATAGAAGATTTTTTTTTTGTCACAAGTTAGCGGAAAATGACACTTTGTGAAAAAAAAAAACAATACATATCAATTTCCGCTAACTTGTGACAAAAAATAAAATCTTCTATGAACTCACCATACTCCTAACGGAATACCTTGGGGTGTCTTCTTTCTAGAATGGGGTCATTTGTGGGGTTCCAATACTGCCCTGGCATTTTAGGGGCCCTAAACCGTGAGGAGTAGTCTTGAACCCAAATGTCTCAAAATGACCTGTGAAATCCTAAAGGTACTCATTGGACTTTGGGCCCCTTAGCACAGTTAGGCTGCAAAAAAGTGTCACACATGTGGTATCGCCGTACTCAGAAGAAGTAGTATAATGTGTTTTGTGGTGTATTTTTACATATAACCATGCTGGGTGGGAGAAATATCTCTGTAAATGACACATTTTTGATTTTTTTTACACACAATTGTCCATTTACAGAGAGATTTCTCCCACCCAGCATGGGTATGTGTAAAAATACACCACAAAACACATTATACTACTTCTCCTGAGTATGGCGATACTACATGTGTGACACTTTTTTGCAGCCTAGGTGCGCTAAGGGGCCCAACGTCCTATTCACAGGTCATTTTGAGGCATTTGTTTTCTAGACTACTCCCTACGGTTTAGGGCCCCTAAAATGCCAGGGCAGTATAGGAACCCCACAAGTGACCCCATTTTAGAAAGACGACACCCCAAGGTATTCCGTTAGGGGTATGGTGAGTTCATAGAAGATTTTATTTTTTTGTCACAAGTTAGTGAAAAATGACACTTTGTAAAAAAAACAATAAAAATCCAATTTCCGCTAACTTTTGACAAAAAATAAAATCTTCTATGAACTCATCATACACCTAACAGAATACCTTGGGGTGTCTTCTTTCTAAAATAGGGTCACTTGTGGGGTTCCTATACTGCCCTGGCATTTTACGGGCCCAAAACTGTGAGTAGTCTGGAAACCAAATTTCTCAAAATGACTGTTCAGGGGTATAAGCATCTGCAAATTTTGATGACAGGTGGTCTATGAGGGGGCAAATTTTGTGGAAACAGTCATAAGCAGGGTGGCCTCTTAGATGACAGGATGTATTGGGCCTGATCTGATGGATAGGAGTGCTAGGGGGGTGACAGGAGGTGATTGATGGGTGTCTCAGGGGGCGGTTAGAGGGGAAAATAGATGCAATCAATGCACTGGGGAGGTGATCGGAAGGGGGTCTGAGGGGGATCTGAGGGTTTGGCCGAGTGATCAGGAGCCCACACGGGGCAAATTAGGGCCTGATCTGATGGGTAGGTGTGCTAGGGGGTGACAGGAGGTGATTTATGGGTGTCTCAAGGTGTGATTAGAGGGGGGAAATAGATGCAAGCAATGCACTAGCGAGGTGATCAGGGCTGGGGTCTGAGGGCGTACTGAGGTGTGGGCGGGTGATTGGGTGCCCGCAAGGGGCAGATTAGGGTCTAATCTGATGGGTAACAGTGCCAGGTGGTGATAGGGGGTGATTGATGGGTAATTAGTGGGTGTTTAGAGGAGAGAAGAGATGTAAACACTGCACTTGGGAGGTGATCTGATGTCGGATCTGCGGGCGATCTATTGGTGTGGGTGGGTGATCAGATTGCCCGCAAGGGGCAGGTTAGGGGCTGATTGATGGGTGGCAGTGACAGGGGGTGATTGATGGGTGGCAGTGACAGGGGGTGATTGATGGGTGATTGACAGGTGATCAGTGGGTTATTACAGGGAATAACAGATGTAAATATTGCACTGGCGAATTGATAAGGGGGGGGTCTGAGGGCAATCTGAGCGTGTGGGCGGGTGATTGGGTGCCCGCAAGGGGCAGATTAGGGTCTAATCTGATGGGTAACAGTGACAGGTGGTGATAGGGGGTGATTGATGGGTAATTAGTGGGTGTTTAGAGGAGAGAATAGATGTAAACACTGCGCTTGGGAGGTGATCTGATGTCGGATCTGCGGGCGATCTATTGGTGTGGGTGGGTGATCAGATTGCCCACAAGGGGCAGGTTAGGGGCTGATTGATGGGTGGCAGTGACAGGGGGTGATTGATGGGTGGCAGTGACAGGGGGTGATTGACAGGTGATCAGTGGGTTATTACAGGGAAGAACGGATGTAAATAATGCACTGGCGAATCGATAAGGGGGGGGTTGAGGGCAATCTGAGCGTGTGGGCGGGTGATTAGGTGCCCGCAAGGGTCTAATCTGATGGGTAACAGTGACAGGTGGTGATAGGGGGTGATTGATGGGTGATTGATGGGTAATTAGTGGGTGTTTAGAGGAGAGAATAGATGTAAACGATGGATTTGGGAGGTGATCTGATGTCGGATCTGCGGGCGATCTATTGGTGTGGGTGGGTGATCAGATTGCCCGCAAGGGGCAGGTTAGGGGCTGATTGATGGGTGGCAGTGACAGGGGGTGATTGACGGGTGATTGACAGGTGATCAGGGGGGATAGATGCATACAGTACACAGGGGGGGGGAAGGGTCTGGGGGGGTCTGGGGAGAATCTGAGGGGTGGGGGGGTGATCAGGAGGGAGCAGAGGACAGTTTAGGGACTAAAAAAAAAAATAGCGTTGACAGATAGTGACAGGGAGTGATTGATGGGTGATTAGGGGGGTGATTGTGTGCAAATGGTGGTCTGGGGGGTGGGCAGGGGGGGGGTCTGAGGGGTACTGTGGGCGATCAGGGGGCAGGGGGGGGGGCAGATCAGTGTGTTTGGGTGCAGACTAGGGTGGCTGCAGCCTGCCCTGGTGGTCCCTCGGACACTGGGACCACCAGGGCAGGAGGCAGCCTGTATAATACACTTTGTAAACATTACAAAGCGTATTATACGCTTCCTATCCGGGGATCGTCGGGTTAACAACCCGCCGGCGCTTCCGATTGGCCGGCGGGTTGACGTCGCGGGTGGGCGGAGCCTATTGCCGGTGGATGCGCGCGCATCCCAGCGCGCGATCCCCGGCCAGAGAGTGCCCCAGGACCTGACGCCAATCTGCGTTACGTGGTCCTGGGGCTGCCACTTTGCCGCCGCCAATATGAAGTAGGCGGTCGGCAAGTGGTTAAAATTCAAACAACCCGATCCTCCCTCCCCATAGAGAGACTGTTGCCATTTGGATTTAAGAGATGGGATAACCGGTTTTATGCTGTTTTCTAATCTTATCTTGTGAGTTACAGCAGATCTGATGGAGGATAAATTCACACAGGCACCATGCTTGGGTTTCTCAGGAACACACACACTGTTCTCTTCCTTCTTTTTTTTTTGTACTCTGAGTAAAACTTTATTTTAACACTTCCTGATTAACAAACAGACAACATTGTCATATAACTCTAGATCAGTGAATAAGCTGTATAAGGGCATATAAAACATCACATATCTTAACATCCCCACTTGCTCTTTTACTGCTTAAGAGGAATAGTTTGGTACAGTTTGGTACAGTTACATCAATAACTGCCTACACTCCAAAAATGGCGCCCGGGGTGTAAACGCTAATTAATAATTAATCATTAATAGCGTTTATAAAAATAGTGTGCTATATTTCGTTTACAAATAATGTTTTACAAAATTATAAATCATTAAATAATGTTTATGAAATTGGCAATTGTGAAAACGTTAATCTTCCCTGTTTCAAAAGTGAAACTTATAATTACGTTTATTAAAAAAACGATAATATATGTTTAATTGTTATAATTATATATTATTGTGAATAACCTTCATCTGAAAATATTCTTTATAACGATGATATAAATATAACTACGTTCATAATAAGTGTTAGTAAGTATTACTAAAATTTTACTAAAACTATACCTAAGCCTACTCTCACACAGAACCCTCCCTGTACCTATCCCTAACCCCTAGACCCCCCTGGTGGTGCCTAAACCTAAGACCCCCCTGGTGGTGCCTAACCCTAAGACCCCCCTGGTGGTGCCTAAACCTAAGACCCCCCTAGTGGTGCCTAAACCTAAGACCCCCCTGTTGGTGCCTAACCCTAAGACCCCCCTGGTGGTGCCTAAACCTAAGACCCCCCTGGTGGTGCCTAAACCTAAGACCCCCCTGGTGGTGCCTAAACCTAAGACCCCCCTGGTGGTGCCTAAACCTAAGACCCCCCTGGTGGTGCCTAAACCTAAGACCCCCCTGGTGGTGCCTAAACCTAAGACCCCCCCTGGTGGCAGGGGAGGACTGGCCAGGGGGGAAAGGGGGAGATTTCCCCCCAGGCTGCCTCTCATTTAATGATTTAGGGCTGGTACAGTGCCTGCTGTATTCAGGTTTTTAGGTTTTTGTATAAGGCAATGTGAAACATTAGGCTGAGAGAAATAAAGGTGCAATTACGGAGCAATTAGAGGACGGGTAAGCTGGTAAATGTACACAGCAAGATGCAGAGAAGAGGCTTGCCTGCAGGGTTCATAGAAAAAAAAACCTCTGTCTGCTTTCACACCATTATAGCTCCCAACTGTCCCTCTTCTGAAGGGACAGTACCTTTATGGACATAAGTGTGTGTGTGTGTGTGGGGGGGGGCTTTCTTGGGGAATTAAGGTGGCCATACATCTGTTGTCTCGGCGATCAACCAACTGTTTTGATAATTACTGTCAGATTGGGTGAAAATCGGTGCCGCCACAAGCATGCCCAATTGACGATTTGACTGATTTTGGGCAGGAATTGGTTGAATCTGAGATGCTGGGAAATCTCAGGCCGATGTGGTTGATTTTGTGCGCAGCGGTAACGTCGTGCGATAATCATGAACGACAGACATAACGGAAACCCCTTGCTGTCATCTCTCCAAATGTATTATGTGACCCCCCAGTGCCTGTGCAGTTATACTTTACCTGTCACACTGCCCTGGAAGTGTACTTGCTGTATTTCCACATGGGCGCCCCACGTGACTACCAGCATGTAGCACATGGGGGCCTGAGTGACGCCATTTGGGTTGAGGTTGCCATGAACATGGGCCTCTAGTTTGTGTTTTCCCCCAAGGCTGAAAGGTCCCAGTCCTCCCCTGCCTGGTGGTGCCTAACCCTAAGACCCCCTGGTGGTGCCTAAACCTAAGACCCCCCTGGTGGTGCCTAACCCTAAGACCCCCCTGGTGGTGCCTAAACCTAAGACCCCCCTTACTGATCGCTTTATTATGTGGATAATAATGTTTTACTAATTGTGGCTGCAAAAAATATATTGCAATTTACGTTACGTACTGATCGCTTTATTTTGTGAATAATAATGTTTTACAAACAGTAAGGGATAAAACTTTAAATAATGTTTTAATTAGTTAAATAAGATAAATATGTTTAGTATTTTTATAAACGTTATTCGGCACGGGTGCATTTTATAAACATAAATGACCACAAGCACAGTTAAAAATCATTAAAAATCTCCGGGCGCCGTTTGTAAACGTTATTTATCTCCGGCGCCCTTTTTTCCTGCTCGGCGCCCATTAAACGTTATTTATTATGAGAGTGAATGGCGGCGCCCTTTTTGTCCACTAGCTGCCTGCGCCCTTTTTTCCCGCTTCCCCAAAAATGTACCTTACAAACCTATCTAGCTTAAACTTTGTTATAGGTTTAGTCATAACATCAGCTACCAATTTGTCCGTAAAACAATACTCAAGATCTATCTTGCCCTCGCTTAGAACAGATCTAAGGAAATGGAATTTAATGTCAATATGTTTGTATCGCTGATGACAAACTGGGTTCTTTGTGAGAGCTATCACACTCTGATTGTCTTCAAATATCTTTACTGGCTCGTACTGACATTCACTGTCCAATTCTCTTAGCATTTGTGCAAGATATAGACTCTCCTGTGTGGTTGCGGCTAACGCTATATATTTAGCTTCACAGGAAGATAGTGCAATTGTTGGTTGTTTCTTTGACTTCCAAGAAATCAGGGGTCCATTTTCAGTCAGGCTGAAACAATATCCTGTTGTACTTTTCCTGTCAATCTGGTCTGAGGCCCAACTGGCATCATTATACGCCTCTAGTTTTAATTTCTCTTTGCTTTTTCTGTAGCATTGTGAGAACGCGGAAAAGCCACAGCGTGTACTGACAGCAAGGCGGCTGATTCCGCGTCGAACGCGGCGGTCTGCACGCGGAAGCGTGCATCTAGTGACATGGCAGAACGCGGAAAAGCCGCCGCATGTACTGACAGCAAGGCGGCTGGTTCCACGTCCAACGCGGCGGTTTGCACGCAGCAGCGTGCAGCTGGTGTGGCTGAGCCTGTTAGTTCACACAGGTTTAGGGCTACGCACGCGCGCGCCAGAAGTCAGGACCTTTATGCCAGCAGGAGATGTGTCAGCTGATCAGGATGATCAGCTGATTCCTGCTGGACTCCTGATTGGCTGAGTGGTTCTGGCGGGGCGACAGAGTCCTGCAACTATATATACAGCTTGCTTGTCAGTTGCTGGTTGTCTGCCGTTGCGATCACTACGTGGAAGCACTCAGACCTTGGTCAGATCCAACAGTGTGTTTGAACCAGGAGGACCTGGGAATTCACACTGAGCCAGATTACTATTGTGTTATGCTTCAGACTAGTTCCAGGGTGTAGAGACCATGGACCTCACACTCAAGACTAGGGAACTTGTGTTATCATTCTGTTATTCATCAGACTAGTTCCAGGGTGTAGAGACCACGGACCTCACACCCAAGACTAGGCATTGTTTGATATTTGTTATGACCTATTGCTTTCCTGACTATCCCTCTGCTTTCTGATTTGGTACCACGCAAATCTGATATCACGTTTCCAAACCCTGCCTGACTTGGATACCGAATCAGCCTTCTGTCTTTGTACTTTATCTGTCTGTGTGTTGCCGACCTGGCTTGTCCGACCTCGAGAGCTATCTCTCTCATTAAGAGATAGTCTCCTGACCTGGTAGTGACTACCACCTTCAGGTGTCACTCACTCACAGGTTCAGCCTACCTTACCTTGAAACTCCACCTCTTTGGAGTTCTCAGGCTACTGGAAGGTCTCTGTTCCTCTCTAAAGGCAGCATCGCCCGTACTGCCAAAGACCACCCGCTCCCCGGGTGGTCTTACTCAAAGTTATTACTGTTGCATCAAACACTCACACTATAAGGTGTCCAGAGGTTAATTATACTTGGATTATCGGTGATTCTGCAGATCATCAATAATCAGGTATAATCTGTATTCTTGGTGCATAGCCCCCAACCGTCCCATTTTCGGCGGGACAGTCCCGATTTGGGGGGGCTGTCCCGCTATCCCGTTATGACCCCCCAGTGTCCCGGGTGGCTGGGGGGTCAGATGTGCAAAAGAAATGATCGAGGCCCCAGCCGGCGGATGCGGTGTGTGGGATGCGGGTCTGGGATAGTATTGTCCCCCCTCCCTCCGAATGTGCCCCCCAGTGTCCCCCTGTATGCAGAGATAAGAGCGCAGCGGAGCGGGCAGTCTTACCATTCCTTCGACTGCCCGCTCCGCTGCGCTCTTATCTCTGCCTACTATCTCCCGATAGCTTTTTACATCTGCAGGTTCACTTTTGTCGTCAAAATCTAATCTTTGTTCACAAGGAGTAGATCTCGGTTTACAATCTGACATACCAAATCTTTCTAGCATTTTCAAAATTTATCTTTTCTGATTCATCTTTAGGCAGGAAACACATTTGACTGTGTTCGTGCTCATTTTCTGCACAGAGAACTAATGTTAATCAATGGGCTAGTCCACACTTAATATGTTGTTCGCGCGCAGAAAAAAACCTGACATTCTGCATCCTGATTCTGCACATTTTTTTTTTCTATTTAAAGTTTTTTATTTTACAAATTTTCAATGCCAAAGTAAAACAATCCTCTTTCGTTTTACCATTGTCTACATACATAACAATTATTATTAGCTTATAGCAATGGAAGTTTGAATACAATCCTATTCTATAGAAAAATATATTACTCTAGCTTATTAAGTTATATTCAGTTGAGGTTGTTTTAGTCCGAAGGAACCTCCAGTCTGTGTGGGCACGCCCTAGACCTCTCATAGGTCCAAAGCAGTCAGATTGTGTTACTACTATTGTTTTGGCTCTCCACGTGCCCCCACAAACCGGACCTCCGTGGAATCTTAAGAAGAATAAAGAGAAGAGTAGAGAAGGAAAAAGAGAAAAGGAAAGAAGAAGAAAAGACATGAAAAGAAGAGGAGAAGAAGAAGAGTCCTGCCAGCTTCAGATACTTAATTTTTTGTAAACGTCATATCTTTAAAAAAACAATAAAAAAACAGGATAAGGAGCGCAAGATATAGGTTAAAAGTTTCCTATTTTATTGTTAAAAAAGGATGTATATGTATGCAACTATATTACTGTTAAATATACTCCCACAAATCTGGAAGTAAATATCTAGGTGAGTTACACACAAGTAGCATTCCACCACGCATACTCATGTACATACACAACACATCCTCTGGTGACCCTTTTGGGGGAAAAAAAAAACAAAAACATATAAACGTATAAAAATCTTAAAAAACCTAAAAAGAGGAGGACAAATGCATAGGCTTGTGGCTGCACTTCCAATATAAAGAACACAATAGGACCAGTTCCTGTGAAAATACTCAGGAAATCTCCATATGCATGAGGATTATTTCTCTAATATGCCTCTTGTGGTAACCTCACACTGTATTGCAGTGAGGTTCTTCCGTAAAAGTCAAATGACCACAACGAGATCCTTGGGGGTCAAAGGATTACCTACAATGCGCACTTCAAAAGGAGTATGACCCACCATACAGTTACTCACAAACCCCCGATAATCTTCCTCACAGGGTCAGAAGGATGTCCGCAAAGAGGTCCAATGGAGTAGCGTAACGTCTCCTCGCTCGCAGATGCCACCCGCAGCACTTGCGGCTGGGTCACGGACCTCCGCGTGTCAGCTGATCGGGAGTCTGACGTCACTTCCGTGCGTTCCGGCTCCTACTACTTCCTGCACCCCTGCGCTCCAGCTGGCTGCGTTCTTCTCAAAACGATGTATTTTTTGTGTGGGGCCCATATCCATGATTGCTTCAAATTCTGATTTGTGAGCAAATTCCAGGGTAGAAGATATAGTAAATATAAAGTGGCGGATCTGCATATACTGTAAGTAATTGGCATTTGTAAGTGCAATACGGTCCTTAAGATCTTCGAAAGAATACATTCTACCTGTAAAGGGGTTGAGTAAATCACCAATAAACCTTATATCCTTTTGGGCCCAAACTGAAGTAGTTGTACGCCCGAGACCCGGTATAAATTTAGGATTGCCAAAAATTGGAATCATTGAGGAGGTTTGCGGAAGTAAGGTCATACGCCTCCCCATGACTGACCATAATTTTAGGTTAGATCATAGAGAGGAGTAGATCCTTAAGGCCTCCACAGGAGGTGAAGTATTTTTCCATAGGAAAGCACTGGGGTGATAGGGATTATAGGCCTCAAATTCTATCTTTGCCCATTTTGCATGTGGTTTTCTTTCAAACCATGCCACCATCTGCCTAAATTGACTGGCCACGTAGTAGTTGTATATATTAGGGACTGAAAGGCCCCCATGTTGCCTTTGTAAAGTGAGTATAGATCTAGATATCCTGGGTGTTTTCCCTTGCCAAATAAACCTTATCAGCGCCTTCTGAAGAGGGATCAAAATAGACTGCGGCATCCACATAGGGATTGTGGAGAATACATATACCAATTTGGGTAGAGAATTCATCTTGAAGGCCGTCATACGGCCAAACCAGGATATGCTATAATCCTTCCACTTATTCAGATCTTTTAGAATTCTGGATATTAGGGGAGATACATTATAATGTATTAACTTCCCGGAGTCTCTTGGGAGAAAGACCCCAAGATACTTAAGAGTATCTGTGATTCTGCACATTTTGTCAGTTTTCTCTATCAATTACATCAGCTGCTGTAAAAAAGCGTGCGCGTTTTCCTGCATAGAAACACACTTGGTGTGCAGAAAAAGTATGCAGGAAAAAGCGCGCAGAAAACTGAAAGACAAGTGTGTTCCCTGCCTCACTGTTTCACTAGTCTGTTCAAAATTGATACCCAGAAAATAGTTCAGTTTTCCAAGGTCCTTCATTTTGAATTTTGTCGCAAGTGTTGACTTCACATCATTGAGTAGTTTTTCATTTCTAGCAGCAATGATCAGATCATCCCATGTTAGTAATATTGCTTGCTCATTTCCTTTCTGTTTGACATATACACAATGGTCCACAGAATTCTGTACAAATGCATTTGAACATAGTCATGTAGCATTTTGTTCTAGTTTCTTCCCGATTGCTTAAAGAGAACCAGAGATGATTAAAAAAAAAACTTTTATACATACCTGGGGCTTCCTCCAGCCCCATACGCACGGATCGCTCCCACGCCGCCGTCCTCCGCTGCCTGGATCCGCCGGTACCGGGTCCCGTCATTACCGCCAGTCTGCCAGTCGGCCGGCGGATGCGGCCAATTCTCTGCATCACCGGGGCTCCCTCTATACAGTTACGCGTGTGGCTGCCTACTGCACAGCGCATGCATAAGGGTATGGCAGGAGCCCCTGTGATGCGGACAGTTGGCCGCGTCCGCCGGAAGTGACGGGACCCGGTAGCGGCGGTAGAGGAAGCGGAGGATGTCGGCGTGGGAGCAGTCCAGGCTTATGGGGCTGAAAGAAGCCCCAGGTATGTATAAAAGCCTTTTTCTATTTTTAATAATCATTCCTCTCTGGTTCCCTTTAAGACCATACAGTGACTTTTTTAGTTTGAGAACTAGCTTTTCATTTGTGTCATTTTTTATCTCAAAACCTTCTGGTTGGTCTATATAGATCTCAGTAAATGGGGCATGCAAGTAAGCTGTCTTCACATCCATCTGATGCTGGATCAAATCATATTGTGCTGCCATTTGTATCAAAATGCGTAATGAAGTAAATCTTGCAGTTGGAGAAAAAGTTTCCATGATGTCAGTTCCCTTTACTTGACTATAACCTTTTGCCATAAACCTGGCTTTGTACATTTCACTTCCATTTGCATTGCTTTTATCACATACACCCATCTACCCCTCACTGAAGGTATCATTCTCCTTTAGTGATTCCATCTCATCCTTTATTGCATTTAACCAAATTTGTGACTGGGGTGATTCCATGGCTTCTCTGAAGGTCTGAAGTACATCCTGTGCCCTGTAGCAGTAGTCTATATTCATCAGTACCTGATCATCACGAACAGATTCTAGTACATAGTCATTCCAATACTGAGGAGTTTTTCTATTTCTTGTGGGGTGTCTTGTACCATGATCGTCATCTTGCTGCTGCCAGACTGCTAACCAACCAACCCCGTCACTGCCACATAACGCCAGTCCTGCACTCCCTTCACTGGCTACCTATAGAATGGAGGGTCCTATTCAAAATCGGCCTACTGACATTTAAATCACTGAATAATGTGGGCCCTGGATACATGAAAGAAATGTTACAGCTGCGTAGCAATCCCCGCATTCTCAGATCCACAGGTTCTAATAATCTAGTCATACCCAGAGTCCACTTGGAAACTTTTGGTCCCAGAGCCTTCTGTCATGCTGCCCCTACGTTTTGGAACTCCTTACCTCAGCAGATCAGGACAGCTCTTTCCCTGGACGTGTTTAAATCCAGACTGAAAACCCACCTGCTCAGTTTGGCATTTGCAGAAATATAATTTTTGTTGTGTAAATACTTCATCCTACTACCAATTACTGAATCTGAGAGAGCCTAAGCGCTTTGAGTCCTATGGGAGAAAAGCGCTATAGAAATGTTATTGTATTGTATTATTGTATCTTTGTCCTCTGTAATCTCTGCTAAAGAAGCTGGGGTCTCTTTAGTCATTGGACTCGATATGGGAATTAGACTTCTTTCTCCCATTCTCATCCCTGTCCAACAGCTCAGTCTGGGTTTGTTTCTCAATTACATCCTTTTCAATGAATTTTACTAGTCTGTGCTTGAAGACTTTGCCAGTGTCTGGGTAATACACCAGGTAAGAGGGACTATTTTTGTCATATCCTACAAAAATTCCTTTTGTGCACTTTGGATTCAGCTTTTTCCTATCATGCTTGTATGCAAAACATTCTGATCCAAAAATTTTAAATTTTGAAAGGTCCGGTTTCTTCCATGTCAGTATGTTGTATGGCGTTTGCTTTAAACGACTGTTAAAACATCTGTTTTGAATCATAACTGCTGTCATCACTGCATATGTCCATGACTCTCTTGGTACTTCACTCTCTATCAGCATACAGTAGCTAGCCCAGTGCTAGCTATTATTATTATTATTATCTAGTATTTATATAGCGCCGACATATTACGCAGCGCTGTACAGTGTATATATATATATATATTCTTGTCACTAACTGTCCCTCAAAGGAGCTCACAATCTAATCCCTACCATTGCCATATGTCTATATTATGTAGTGTAAGTACTGTAGTCTAGGGTCAATTTTTAGGGGGAGGCAATTAACTTATCTGTATGTTTTTGGAATGTGGGAGGAAACCGGAGTTTCCGGAGGAAACCCAGGCAGACACAGAGAGAACATACAAACTCTTTGCAGATAGTGCCCTGGCTGGGATTCGAACCAGGGACCCAGCGCTGCAAGGCGAGAGAGCTAACCACTACGCCACCGTGCTGCCCACTACGCCACCGTGCTAAAGGTTTTACAGGCATGACATCACATTAATTATGCATGGGGGACTCCTGGGGCCAGCAAGCGGTGTGCCCGACAGTGTCGGGGATACCACTAAGGAGGTTAAAGGATGGGAATAAAGTTTAGAGTTAAACACATTTTTTAGTGGAGAAATATATATATTTACATAGAAAGAGGGACAAAGTCCTGAAAGAGAGACACATGAGGAGGACAGAGGGACAGGGCTCCCAAAGAGGGACAGTTGGGAGCTACAGGTAAACTGAGAACCAATGTTATTCAATTGGCTAGTGTACACTTGAGTGTGTTTCCCCCATGCAGATAAAACAGACAGAAGTGAAGCACTGCAGGCATTTTCTCTATCACTTACATTCGCTTCTGTGATGCATGTTTTCACACATACAGACACTCATGGGGCTTGACTCACTAAACTGTGATAACTCATACCACGGGCGCGCTAGCGTTTTTGCGTGCATTCTTGTGGGCGATCACAAAATTTTGCATGCAATCGCGAATATGCGCACAAAACGTGACAGTGCTGGCGCGGCCGTGATATGAGCTATCGTGGTTTAGTGCATCAATTCCCTGGTGTGCAGAAAACGCATACAGAAAACCAACAGACTAGAGTCCTCCCAGCCTCAGCTTATTACACTCACTCTGTCCATCTCTGATGGAGCAGAACCAGCACTGCAGACTCCAGCATCACTACAGTACACAGCACTTGGGAGGGGTAGAGAGGTTGAGCGCTGAACACAAGAGCCTGCTGCACACTGAATAGGGACTGTCTGCAAATCTTTCTCTAGGAAACTTTTTATGATTCCTTATCAGCGGCTGAGCAGATGCAGTCATTAGAACAATTGTGCAGAGAGCAGAAAGTTTTTTTTCTCACCATGCCCTTTGTTGTCAGTTTCTCAGGACAGGGAAAAAAAACTTCTCCCACGGGGGCCCCCTGTGGCCTCTGGGCCCCCCTGCAGCTGCATCCCTTGCAGGGTCTATTGTTACGTCCCTGCCTGGTGCCACGTGGTGATGGCGGAAACACCAGAGGAGGCCAGGAGTTATTCAAGTGGACAGGTGAGACTTTACATGTGGGGGGACAGACGGACACATTTACACTTGGGGTCTGACGGTTACAGCGGTCGTCACGATAATGAACCTGTTACCACCCCATCCACGATACGCACTTGAGCACTCGTGACAGAGATTTTTCAGCATGTTCGATCAATCCCGTTGACTGTTTTCAATTGGATGATTGATCGGGCGGCCATTTTGTGGCACCGATTCTCTTCCGATTTGATTGAATCGGACCTTAAGGCCTGGAACCCACTGAAATCTGCAAACGCAAAACGCAACCGCTAGCGTTTTGTCTGAGCGGTTTGCAAGCGGATTCATGCGCGTTTTTGGTCGTGTTTTGCAACAGTGTATTTTTTTGCTCAGCGGTTGTGTAGCATTTTGCGTTTCGCGTTTTTATCCTGATTGGTCCTGTGAATTATTTTTCATTTTGTTACAGTGTGCTGAACCGCAAAACGCTAGCAAAACCGCTCAATTTAGGTTTTGCTGAGCGTTTCTGCTAGCGTTTCAATACTTTACATTGAAGCGCTAACGCTCCCAAAATGCTGCAGGTCCTGCGTTTGCGTTTCTGGGAAACGCAAACACTCCTGTGGAAGTTGCCCCATCCATTAACATCAGCTGAACGCTAGCGTATCGCAGCGCTGCCAAAATGCTCAAAAAAACGCTCTTGTGGGTTCCAGCCCTTAGAGTTTTTTTCTGTTGCAGTCACTTGCAGCCTCAGTGAGAGGGATATGGAGGCTGCCATATTTATTTGCTTTTAAACAATACCAATTGCCTGGCTGCACTGCTGATCTGTTTAGCTGCAGTAGTGTTTGAATCATACCAGAAACAAGCATGCAGCTAATCTTATCCTGATCTTCTGCATGCTTGTTCAGGGGCTATGGCTAACAGTATTAGAGGCAGAGGATCAGTAGTATAGCCAGCCAACTGGTATTGCTTATAAGGAAATCAATATGACAGCCTCCATATACCTCTCACTTCAGTTGTCCTTTAAAAAAAGTTCTTCCTGCATGTGTGGCTCATGAGCCCAATCACACAATAGCCTCAATTCACGCACCTTCCAACATGCCCCATTGTGATCTGATGTGACCCAGGTGAGGGCCCCAAGCTGTTGTCACCTAATAGCAGACATCCTGTAAAGAATCCAGCCCAGGCTTCCCAGGTCACAATGTTCCCCAACTCTAGTAAACCATCTTCCACAAAGTTGCAAGGTAAGTGAGTTTGGCCTCGCTTTCTGCAGTGTTTATCAGTTTCCCGTCATCTAGATAACGATTATTGCAGCCGGCAGTGATAAGTGGTGACACATTAACTATCAGATGTAAACACAACAATTGAACAGGCAACAACAGTGATGGAGCGCATAATCCAGTGACAGGCAGGGGGGCAGTACATCTAAAGCACGGGTGTCAAACTCAAATATAAAGTGGGCCGAAATTGAGCTCTAGGACCATATCCATGTCTAGTGGCCACCTCTCTCCCTGAGGGCCCTTTTCCACTAGCAATCGCAATCACAAATCACAAACGCCAGTGATTGCGATTGCGAATTTTTATTAATTCTGTTATGCGATTGCGATTTTCATTTGCATTGCATTATCATTGTAAAAATCGCTCCAGCAAGCGATTGCGATTTGCGATTAGCGATTTCTAAATCAAATCACTGTAGTGGAAAATACTTCTCATGATTTCTATGATAAAGTAACAACCCTAGCGATTTAAAAATCACTAGCGATTTGCGATTTTGCGATTCAGCAATCACAATCGCTCTAGTGGAAAAGGGCCCTTATAAGGTTCCCTGGTGTCTAATAGCCCCCCTTCATCCCCTATACAGTTCCCTGGTGTCCCCCTCCTTCCCCTATACGCTTCCCTGGTGTCTAGTGGCCCTTCTCCCTCATCTATACTGTTCCCTGGTGTTAAAGGATACCCAAGGTAACATGTGACATGATGAGATAGACATGTGTATGTACGGTGCCCAGCACACAAATAACTATGCTGTGTTCCTTTTTTTCTTTCTCTGCCTGAAAGAGTTAAATATCAGGTATGTAAATGGCCTGACTCAGACAGGAAGTGACGACGGTGTGACCTTCACTGATAAGAAATTCTAACTATAAAACACTTTCCTAGCAGAAAATGGCTTCTTAAAGCGAAAAAGGGATAAAAAGGGGAATTTCTTATCAGTGAGGATCACACTGTAGTCACTTCTGCGTCAGGACTGAGTCAGCCACTTACATACCTGATATGTAACTCTTACAGGCAGAGGAAGAAAAAAAGAACACAGCATAGTTATTTGTGTGCTAGGTACTGTACATACCCATGTCTATCTCATGTCACATGTCACTTCGGGTATCCTTTAAGTGGTTTTCCCTCCCTCCACTATACAATTCCCTGATGTTTAGTGCCCCTCCCTTCCCTATACAGTTCCTTTGTGTCTAGTGGCCCGCTGCCCTTTCCTATGCAGTTTCCTGTGTCTGGTGGTCCTCCCTCCCCTATATAGTTTCCTGGTTTTTAGTGGCCCCCTCCTTCCCCTATACAGTTCCCTGTTGTCTAGTGCCCCACTTCCCTCCCCTATACAGTTACCTGGAGTCTAGTGGCCCCTCCTACCTCTCCTATACAGTTCCCTGGTGCCTAGTGCTTTCCCCTCCCCATATGTCGTGCCTGGTGATCTTGTGCTAACTCTCCAATATAGCTTCTCTGGTGGTCCTAAGTGGGCCAAACATAATGCAAAGTGGGGAAACCACCTGAGGGCCAAATCTGATGGCTCAGAGGGCCAGATTTGGCCCATGGGCCGGAGTTTGGTGGCGTACTGGTTATTAGCACTCTCTCCATACGGCGCTAGGTACCCGTTTCAAATCCCAGCCAGGACACTATCTGAATCGAGTTTATATGTTCTCACCGTGTCTGTGTGGGTTTTCTCCAGACACTCCGGTTTCCACCCACATCCCAAAAACATACATTAGCTTCTCTCTAAATTTTCCCTAGACTACGATACATACACTACACGATACATACATAGACATATGACTATGGCTTCAATTCATCAAAGGGTGTTCGATAACAAAACCCCAGTCCTTAAAATACCGCATTCGGTATTTTACACTTCACTGTGCTAATTCATCAATATTTTCCCATGTGTGGTAGAGGTTCGTTAAGTTAACGAACTACTAGGCTTCAATTCATCAAAGGCTGTTCGATAACAGCAGAGTGGTGCAGAGCAGCTTGGAATGTCCGTGTGTTGTTACAAGCTGATAACAATAGAAGGCATCCAGACATCCCTTTACATGTAAAGGTGTTATAGTTACTGTTATTTATACTGCCTCTGCTGCTCTGAATCTGTCCATCAGTCTTTCTTAACATTTTATTTATTTGCCACAACGTAGATGAACTTCCTGGAGACATTACAAATGCCATGCTTGGCGATTTCACCACCAGCATCTTTGCATTATCAAACAGGGCCTGAAAGGGTTACACCACCGAAGGGAATCTGGGGATATATTTTGACCCATTCTCTCTGCTCACTGCTTGGGGGGTCTGAAAGCTTGTGTGGAGAAGCCTGTGTGACCTATCAGCGGCACTTGCAGGAGAACAGGGGCTGTTTCTATTGGCTGCCTGCTCCTGCTAATCATGAAAACATTCACACAGAAGGCTTTCGAAGCCTGTAACGACAGGGGAGAGCTTGAGATAAACACCGAATGTGTTAGCGAATGTGGGAACCTTGATGAATTAACATTTGTTGAGCACATGTCGGTAATTTATCTCATTGCTGTGTCATTTCAGCTTCTCATTCGGTAACAGCTTTGATGAATTAACATTTTCTAAAGTGCTTCGTTAAGTCAGCTGTTTTCAGCATTACCGAACGCGGTAATGCTTGATGAATTGAAGCCTATGGTAGGGAGTAGATTGTGAGCTCCTCTCTGAGGGACAGTTAAGTGACAAGATAATATACTCTGTACAGCGCTATGTAATATGTCGGCGCTATATAAATACTACAAAATAATAATATACCAGCATTCAATCAACAGCCACAGACTTTGCCCCATATTACACATCAGACAAGCAGTAAAGTCTTATCACCTGGCAATGCCAGAGAGTGTCAGGATGGAGGCAAAGTCTGCAGCTTGCGGATCATTTAGAGGAGAAGTTCACAAGTGCCTAGTGTTTGCTGGTTGGGACATGGCTAGCATCTCCCCTTAGGCCCTGCCCCAACCTTACCCTACCCAAACACCAGCAAGGATGCAGCAGGGGCTAAACAAACCCTAAACAGATATTACAAAAATCACTTTTCAAATAAAGGAGCCTTTTTGTCAGCTACTCCCTCTTGCAGAGCTGCGGGCAGCTGTATCTGTGCTCCAGCACCCCCCTCCCCCCCAACCCTGCAAGGGATGCAGCCACAGGGGGGCCCAGAAGGGGTAGAGGTTTCTATCCACTGTCCTGAGAAACTGACAACTAAGGGCACGGACAGAAAAAACACTTTCTGCTCTCTGCACAATTGTTCTAATGACTGCATCTGCTCAGCCCCTGATAAGGAATCATACAAAGTTTTGTAAACCAAGATTTGTAGACCGTCCCTATTCAGTGTTCAGCAGGGTCTTGTGCACAGCGCCCAGCCCCCAGCCTCTCTACCCCTCCCCAAGTGCTGCTGTCTGTGTACTGTAGTGATGCTGGAGGAGACTTCAGAGCCAGTTCTGCTCCATCAGAAATGGACAGAGTGAGTGTAATAAGCTTAAGGCTGGGAGCACATTCATCTGTTGGTTTTCTGTATGCGGTTTCTGAACACCATGGGCTTGATTCACTAAACTGTGATAACTCATATCATGGGCACGCTACAATTTTTGACCGCGATTGTGCGCGAAAATTCGTGATTTCGCGCGAAAAAATTGCGAGTGCACAACGCTAGCGTGCCTGTGATATGAGCTATCACGGTTTAGTGAATCAACCCCCATGTGTGTCTGTATGTGTGATAACATGCACGTTTTATCACTGAAGCTAATGTGATTGATAGAGAAAATGTGTGCAGTGCTTCACTGCTGTCTGGTTTATCTGCATGGGGAAAACACATCCAAGTGTGCACTGGCCAATTGGATAACATTGGTTCTCAGTTTACCTGTGCAGAAAGCGAGGGGGGGGGGGGGGGGGGTATGCAAAGTTTTGCAGGGGGGACCAGTGATTTCTAGTTACGTCCTGTTGCTGTGCCCAACAGAGAGGGGCCTATAGCATAGCCTGGCAGTGCAAGAGTTTCTGCGCCACATGGGCACTGCCCATCACATCAACCCAAAGAAGACAAAAGTGATGGTGAGCCATAGGTGGAATCTAAATAAAACCTCAATCTCCATATTTATATTAAATGGTTCCACAATGGTGACCACTAACAGTCATGGGCAGCGCTACACTGGGGCACGTCCTTCCCCCCCCCCCCTCTTTCCTGTGAATCATTGTGACCCCTGAGTGCCCGCCAGCACTGTAGCATACAGTTAACTGTCTCCAGCAGCATACAATGAATAGGATAGGGTGTGTAAAAAAACTCTCCATGTCAGTCTATGTAGGCGTGAAGTAAACGTATCTATTTGCCATAAATACATCACAATCCTTGCAATATCCCTTGTCATGAATTAATTAAAAATCTCTCAACCTCCTTCTGATTGTATGTACATTGTATGAATCTAACATTGTCAGTCAACAGAAATAGAGTCTGGAGAAGGCTTACAGGATGAAAGCTTGCTGTTTTTCTTTTAAATTAGCCAATAAATTAAGCTAGTATTTTACAGAGAGAGGAAGTTTGGATTCAGGATAATAGTAGAAAAGTAAAACGGTCAGTGGCTATTGTGCATCCCGCAGGAAGCGTTATGTACAGGTGCAGAAGTATTGCGCGGCTGCACACTTGTGCATGCACAGAAGCCACCGGCCGCTATGGAGGGGACCCTACAACACTGGCAGAAAGCGGAGCTGTGGAGAGGGACACAGAGGCTTCTAGGGGCTGGAGAAAGCCCCAGGCAAGTAAACCTGATTTTCTTTTTTTGTTGTTTTGCCGGCGATTTCAGCAAAATGCTCAAACGCTAGCGCTTTTGAAAGTGCTAGTGTAATAAAACACTATGGGCCTGTTCTTACTTGGACGATTTGCGCTAATTGCTGCAAATCGCCCAGAATCACAAAATGCAAACGCGTAGTCTGCACCATTTTCAGGCAATTTCCCGGCTATCGCGTTTCAGTGCTATAGAAACGCTAAACGCGATCGCGGAGAAATTGCTGCACCGTCCAGTGATTTTTCCACGTGGAATCGCATAAAAATCATGCCCACAAAACGGATGTAAAAATCGCTGGCGTTTTGCGCTTCGAAGTGTAAATGGGACCTTATAGTTTTTCTACCAGGAGGGGGTACAATTCATATTAACGTATGATAATCATGCAACAGACATTAGACGATGTCTGTTGGGTGCCTGGGCAGTGGTGGAAACTGACCCATTGCTCTCTAGGGTATTTCGTGCCCCCCCTAAAATGGTTTTCAGGAAAGGGAAAAGTGTCAGGGACCAGCTAGTGAGGGCTGACCTAAAGGATTCGAGGAACGCTGATGCTGCATTTGTCCCTCGCCGCAGGGGCACTTTCCCATGTATGAACTGCCAGAACTGTTCCTCAATTATGCGTGGTGACTATGTCACTCATACCACTAAGGGAACAAGAATTAACATTAAACGAAAGTTTTCGTGTACAACGTTAAATATTGTTTACTTGCTGAAGTGCCCCTGCGGCATGGGCTACGTGGGCCAGACTACTAGGGATGCTAGGAGGAGGATAAATGAGCATAGGAGTAGCATTAGGAATTACAAAAAGGAGGATAATGAGAAATCCAAGGATAAATTTGAATCCCCTGTAAGTCGTCATTTTTTTGAATGTGGACATGCAGTAGGCGACCTAAGATGGTGTGTGCTGGAAAAGGTTTTCTCGCAGGAGGGTGTGGACCCCCAAGCCTCCTTGTTGCGCAGGGAGAGTAGGTGGATTGATGACCTTGGCACTTTGGCGCCAAATGGCATGAACGAGGCATATAACCTAAAATGTTTCCTGTGATAATAATAATACAATGTGGCTTGTCTCTTTAAGTGTTGTGCCCGCCCCTTAGTGGGGTGTGTTTTAATTGTCTATATATGTGATTGTTGCACAAATACTTGGTAAGCACTTGATAAAGACCATCTGGTCGAAACGTTGTGCTCTAGCACTGTGGTTCTGCAAATAAAAATTGGCGAATGGGCCTAAAATCCAGGTCGAGACCCGGTCTTTCTTCATTTGGACTGTTGTTGCACCCTTGGTGGATACGGGTGTGCAGTGGTGCTCAAATACCCCTTTTTAAAATTCGAGTTTGGTCGAATTCGAATAGTAAATTATTCGAGGTCAGTCGAATATTCGAGTCGAATAATTTTTACTATTCGATTCGACCTCGGACTTCGAGCTCACTATTCGAGTCGGTATTCGAGCTCATTATTCGAGCTGACTATTCGAATTGGCCTTAAATAGCTTCCAACACTTGTTTTGAGGGTGAATGATGCAAGAAACATCTTTTTTTCCAAGTAACAACAGCAAGTGATTATGTGGGGATGTTCCTTTAAAAAAAAAAGGTGGAAAGAGAAGTTGTGTCCAGAATTTTGTTCAGTACTGTATATACTTCTTCTTCTTCTTCTTCTTCTTCTTCTTCTTCTTCTTTATCTTCTATATCTTCTTCTTCTTCTTCTTCTATATCTTCTTCTATATCTTCTTCTTCTATATCTTCTTCTATATCTTCTTCTTCTTCTTCTATATTGTCTTCTTCTTCATCTTCTTCTTCTTCTTCATCTTCTTCATCTTCTTCATCATCTTCTTCTTCTTCTTCTTCTTCATCTTCTTCTTCTTCATCTTCTTCTTCTTCTTCTTCATCTTCTTCTTCATCTTCTTCATCTTCTTCTTCTTCTTCATCTTCTTCTTCTTCTTCATCTTCTTCATCTTCTTCTTCTTCATCTTCTTCATCTTCTTCATCTTCTCCATCTTCTTCTTCATCTTCTTCATCTTCTTCTTCTTGATCTTCTTCATCTTCTTCTTCTTCATCATCTTCTTCTTCATCATCTTCTTCTTCTTCTTCTTCTTCTTCTTCTTCTTCTTCTTCTTCTTCTTCTTCTTCTTCTTCTTCTTCTTCTTCTTCTTCTTCTTCTTCTTCTTCTTCTTCTTCTTCTTCTTCTTCTTCTTCTTCTCCTTCTCCTTCTCCTTCTTCTCCTTCTTCTTCATCTTCTTCTTCTTCTTCTTCTTCTTCTTCTTCTTCTTCTTCTTCTTCTTCTTCTTCTTCTTCTTCTTCTTCTTCTTCTTCTTCTTCTTCTTCTTCTTCTTCTTCTTCTTCTTCTTCTTCTTCTTCTTCTTCTTCTACTTCTTCTTCTTCTTCTTCTCCTTCTTCTTCTTCTCCTTCTTTTTCTATATCGTCTTCTTCTTCTTCACTTATTTCTCTTTTCAATTTTTTTTTTAAAGAAATGCAGCTATTTTTGAGCGTAACAAATAGCTGGTGGCGCACGCATGTTGGAAGCGCCATTGTATGTGCTCCCTGGCAGTGGAAACACACAGACAGCAGGAGGTAAATTCAGCAGCAGGAGGAGGAGGATGAGTGTGTGGCAGCAGGCAGTCAATGAGACAGGCAGCGTGACATAATAGCCCTGGTACCTAGCGGTGATACCAGGGCTGTAAATAAACACAGCAGGCAGGAGGTCCCAGACAGCGGTCGTGCAGCCCACATCGTGTCCAATACACAACTGGGACAACACAGTTTTCAACCCGGGCACCTCTGAAAAATTAAACCTTTTTTTTTTTTTTTTTATGGTTTTTTGGTTTTGTTTGTAAAACAAATTACACAGATATATAGCTATTTTTTGACGTAATAGCTGGTGGCAGAGTGGCAGCAGAATGTAATTCTGTGTACCCTGGCAGTGGGAAACACAGACCGACAGCAGCAGCAGCAGGAGGAATGGAGGAGTAATGTGAACAGCTATTGTTTGACGTAATAGCTGGTGGCAGAGTGGCAGCAGAATGTAATTCTGTGTACCCTGGCAGTGGGAAACACAGACAGACAGCAGCAGCAGCAGGAGGAATGGAGGAGTAGTGTGAGTGTGGCAGCAGGCAGGCAGAGTGACATAATAGCCCTGGTACCTAGCGGGTGATACCAGGGCTGTAAATAAACACAACAGGAGGTCCCAGACAGCGGTCGTGCAGCCCACATCGTGTCCAATACACAACTGGGACAACACAGTTTTCAACCCGGGCACCTCAGAAAAATTAAACCTTTTTTTTTTTATGGTTTTGTAGTTTTGGTTTTACAACCAATTACACAGATATAGCTATTTTTTGACGTAATAGCTGGTGGCAGAGTGGCAGCAGAATGTAATTCTGTGTACCCTGGCAGTGGGAAACACAGACAGACAGCAGCAGCAGCAGCAGGAGGAATGGAGGAGTAGTGTGAGTGTGGCAGCAGGCAGGCAGTGTGACATAATAGCCCTGGTACCTAGCGGGTGATACCAGGGCTGTAAATAAACACAACAGGAGGTCCCAGACAGCGGTTGTGCAGCCCACATCGTGTCCAATACACAACTGGGACAACACAGTTTTTAACCCGGGCACCTCTGAAAAATTAAACCTTTTTTTTTTTTTTATGGTTTTTTGGTTTTGTTTGTAAAACAAATTACACAGATATATAGCTATTTTTTGACGTAATAGCTGGTGGCAGAGTGGCAGCAGAATGTAATTCTGTGTACCCTGGCAGTGGGAAACACAGACCGACAGCAGCAGCAGCAGGAGGAATGGAGGAGTAATGTGAGAAGCTATTGTTTGACGTAATAGCTGGTGGCAGAGTGGCAGCAGAATGTAATTCTGTGTACCCTGGCAGTGGGAAACACAGACAGACAGCAGCAGCAGCAGGAGGAATGGAGGAGTAGTGTGAGTGTGGCAGCAGGCAGGCAGCGTGACATAATAGCCCTGGTACCTAGCGGGTGATACCAGGGCTGTAAATAAACACAACAGGAGGTCCCAGACAGTGGTCGTGCAGCCCACATCGTGTCCAATACACAACTGGGACAACACAGTTTTCAACCCGGGCACCTCAGAAAAATTAAACCTTTTTTTTTTTTATGGTTTTGTAGTTTTGGTTTTACAACCAATTACACAGATATAGCTATTTTGTGACGTAATAGCTGGTGGCAGAGTGGCAGCAGAATGTAAATCTGTGTACCCTGGCAGTGGGAAACACAGACAGACAGCAGAAGGGCAGTACACAGCAGCCCACTGTAGTTGTAAAATGTGTGGCTGCAGGCGACGTAATAGTCAAAGTGAACCAGGCTGGCTTAGTGAGCAGGAGCCAGGAGGTGGTAAAGGGTGGTAAGGCACATTAACGATGGTTCTAAGTTCCGGCAGCCAGTTCATGTCCCCCTCTCGCCGACAACAGGGGCCAGGAACTCGCCTTCCACCCACGCCTGGTTCATCTTGAGAAACGTCAGTCTGTCCACAGACTTGTGAGACAGACGTGAGCGTTTCTCGGTGACCACGCCACCAGCTGCACTGAAGCAGCGCTCGGACAGCACGCTGGAAGGGGGGCAGGACAGCACTTCCAGGGCGTACTGCGCCAGCTCGCTCCAGATCTCCAGGCGCTTGACCCAATACTCCATGGGATCAACAGGGGCATCGCTGTCAAGCCCGCTGTAGGACCCCATGTAGTCAGCCACCATGCGGGTCAGGCGCTGGCTGTGACCGGAGGAGGATGCTGCTGCATGCACCTCCTCTCTAGTCACTGCTGCCAGAGCCTCTACAGTCCTGTAGAGCTCGTGGCTGAGAGACAGCAGGTCTGTGGGGCGCTTGCTGCTGGATGCAGGCACCTGCTGCTGCCTCTGTGCTGGCTGGACAGTGGGGGTGGAAGGCTGGGGGAAGGCTTCCTCCAAGCGCTCAACAAGGGCCTGCTGCAAGCTCCTTATTTGTTGCGCTGGGTCTCCTCCTGCAGGCGGCAGGAACTGGCTCAACTTCCCCTTGAGGCGCGGGTCCAACATCATGCTGATCCAGATGTCCTCCCTCTGCTTCATCTGGATCACCCTGGGGTCCCTGCGCAGGCACGTCAGCATGTGCGCTGCCATTGGGAAGAGGCGGGCCACGTCTGCTGGCACATCGACGGCAGTGCTGTCCTCCTCATCCTCCTCCTCTGCCGCCTCATCCTCTCTCCACCCCCGCACCAACTCAGCTGCGCTGTGCTGATCCCCCTCATCAGCAGCAAGGTCAGGGACCTCCACCAAGTCCTCCTCCTCCTCCCCCTCAGAGGTGGACTGTGCAGCTGCTTGCCGCTCCTGCTGGTCCAAGGCTGCCGCTCCCTGTTCCAGCAAAGCATCGAGGGCCCTGTTCAGCAGACAAACCAGGGGCACCCACTCGCAGACCATAGCATGGTCCCTGCTCACCATGTTAGTGGCCTGCAGAAAGGGAGCCAGCACTAAGCACACCTGCTGCATGTGCCTCCAGTCATCATCGGGGACGATGGACGGGATGTTGCTGGTCTTGTCCCTTCTCTGAGCGGCCGAAACAGTGGCCTGGGCAAGGTACTGGTTGACAGCGTGCTTCTGTTCAACCAGACGCTCCAACATCGCCAGGGTGGAGTTCCAGCGAGTCGGAACGTCAAGGATCAGCCGATGGCGTGGCAGCTCCAGCTCCTTTTGCACGTCTTCCAGGCTCGCACAGGCTGCAGCCGAGCGCCGGAAGTGACGCACAACGTTCCTTGCCGTTTCCAGCAGTTCGCCCATCCCCTGGTAGGTGCGCAAGAACTTCTGCACCACCAGGTTCAGCACGTGGGCAAGACAGGGGATGTGGGTCAGGTTTCCCCTGTCTATTGCGGCAACCAGATTGGCCCCATTGTCGGCCACCACCTCTCCGACTCTGAGGCCTCTGGGGGTCAGCCAAATCCTCTCCTGCTCCTGGAGTTTGGCCAACACATGGGTTGCCGTCAGCTTGGTCTTCCCAAGGCTGACCAAGTGCAGCAGCGCTTGGCAGTGGCGGGCCTTCACGCTGCTGCTGAGGCGGGGGGTTTGGCCAGGTGTGCTGGAGGATGGCAGAGGATCGGAGGAACCTGCTGCAGTTCCCCCGACCCTGCGGGGTGGCACCACCCACTGTGTTGCTGCTGCTGCTGTGCCCGCTGCTGCTCTCCCATCCTCACCCCCTTCCACCAAGCTGACCCAGTGGACAGTGAAGGACAGGTAGCGGCCTGTCCCGAAGCGGCTGCTCCAGGAGTCCATGGTGACGTGGACCCTTTCACCAACCGCGTGCTCCAGCCCTCGCTCCACATTGGCCATCACAAAGCGGTGCAGTGCAGGAATGGCCTTGCGGGCGAAGAAGTGTCTGCTGGGGAGCTGACAGTCTGGGGCTGCGCAAGCAAGCAGCGCACGAATGTCGCTTCCCTCCTGCACGAGCGTGTACGGCAGGAGTTGGGAGCACATGGCCCGTGCCAGCAAGCCGTTCAGCTGCCGCACGCGAGGGCTGCTGGGAGGCAGAGCCCTAACCACCCCCTGGAAGGACTCGCTCAAAAGGTTCTGGCGTGGCCTTTTGCTGGCACGGGAATCAGCAGACACAGCAGAGGAGGCCACTGAGGACTGGCTGCCAGAACAGGCCTCAGTGTCGGCGGCAGGAGTTGCAGAGGGGGGAGGAGCAGTGCGTTTCCGCACTCCTGCTGGTGCTGCTGGAGGAGCAGGAGGGCGGGTGGCTGCTGTTGCTGCTGCTGCTGCTGCTGCTGCTGAAGGCTGTGCAGTGATGGGTGTGGTGCCACTGCCAGCACCAGATGCCTTCAGCCTCTGGAACTCCTCATGCTGGTGGAAATGTTTCGCAGCAAGGTGGTTGATGAGCGAGCTGGTGCTGAACTTTAAGGGGTCTGCACCTCTGCTCAACTTCCGCTGACAGTGGTTGCAAGTGGCGTACTTGCTGTACACTGTGGGCATGGTGAAAAAGCGCCAGATTGGTGACAACAACAACCCCCTACGGCATGGAACCGCTGCTGCCTGTCTCCCTGTGGTGGTTGGGGGGGGGGGGGGCTTGGGTGCGGCTGGTGGTGGTACTGGCAGATGCTGCTGCTGCTGCTGAGCCTGAGACACCAGCAGGCTGGGGGACCTGCCTACTGCTGCCAATGCTTGCAATGATGCGCCTCCTTGCAAGGCCCACAAGCGCATCCTCCTCCTCCTCCTCAGAGCTGCTGATGACGACATCCCCTGGAGCTGGTGGCACCCAGTCTCTGTCTGTCACCGTGTCATCATCATCCTCCCCCTCCTGAAACATGTCCTGCTGGGATGATGACCCCCCAAACTCCTCTCCTGATGCATTAATGGGCTGCTTGACTGTCGCCACAGTCTTGCTGTCCAATCCCTCATCCCCCAAAGTGCCCATCAGCATCTCCTCCTCCAAATCGCCAACAACAGCAGACAATTGACTCATCATGCCTGGGGTCAAAAGAGTGCTGAGTGACAGGTCGGCGACTGACGGTGAACTGGCCTCCTCCCCAGGCCCTGCTGGGCGGCTGCTGCGAACAGGGGTGGTGGTGGTGGTGAGGGTGGAGGCCTCGGATGCAGAGCTGATGGCGGGCTGCTCATCCTCCGTCATCAGTTGCACCACAGTGTCTGCATCCTTTTCCTCAATGGGACGTTTCCGACCCGGCTGGAGGAAAATCGGAGCAGGTGCTACACGCTGCTGCTGCTGTGTCTCTGCAGCGTGAGTTGCAGATGCTCCTGCTGGGCGGCGCCCAAGGCGTCCACGGCCAGTGGCTATAGGAGGAATGTAAGCCACTGACGCTGCTGCTGCTGCGGAACTGTGCATGGTGGCGCGGCCGCGCCCGCGGCTTGCCACAATGCTGCTCCCTCTCCTCCTGATTCCCTTGCTGCCCTTCCCCTTGCCCAAACCGCGCTGGCTGCCACTTCCAGACATCTTCGATGTTTTGGGCGTAAACACAAAAGTTTTTTAAAAGGGCGGGTGAAAAGTGGGGTACTTTAATGGAGTGGGTTGGTGGGCGAGGTGACTGAGTGAGTGTCTAGTACAGTAAGTAAGTAGTAACAGAGTCAGTAAGTACAACTAGAAGTTACAATAATCAGTAGTAATAATCACAAGGAAATAGAGTGTGTGTACACAGACAGTGAGTGAGTGCACGCACACGCAGGAGCTAGCCTATGAACAGTGACTGAGTGTCCCTACTAGTACAGTAAGTAGTAACAGTAAGTACAACCAGAAATTACAATAATCAATCAGTAATCAGAAGGAAATAGAGTGTGTGTACAGTACACAGACAGTGAGTGCACGCACACGCAGGAGCTAGTAGCCTATGAACAGTGACAGTGAGTGTCCTAGTACAGTTACAGTATATAACTATTCAGAAGGAAATAGAGTGTGTGTACAGTACACAGACAGTGAGTGCACGCACACGCAGGAGCTAGTAGCCTATGAACAGTGACAGTGAGTGTCCTAGTACAGTTACAGTATATAACTATTCAGAAGGAAATAGAGTGTGTGTACACTACAGTACACAGACAGTGAGTGCACGCACACGCAGCAGCTATTAGCCTATGAACAGTGTCAGTGAGTGAGTGTCCTAGTACAGTTACAGTATATAACTATTCAGAAGGAAATAGAGTGTGTGTACAGTACACAGACAGTGAGTGCATGCACACGCAGAAGCTAGTAGCCGATGAGCAGTGACAGTGAGTGTCCTAGTACAGTTACAGTATATAACTATTCAGAAGGAAATAGAGTGTGTGTACAGTACACAGACAGTGAGTGCACGCACACGCAGGAGCAAGTAGCCTATGAACAGTGACAGTGAGTGTCCTAGTACAGTTACAGTATATAACTATTCAGAAGGAAATAGAGTGTGTGTACACTACAGTACACAGACAGTGAGTGCACGCACACGCAGGAGCTAGTAGCCTATGAACAGTGTCAGTGAGTGAGTGTCCTAGTACAGTTACAGTATATAACTATTCAGAAGGAAATAGAGTGTGTGTACAGTACACAGACAGTGAGTGCACGCACACGCAGGAGCTAGTAGCCTATGAACAGTGACAGTGAGTGTCCTAGTACAGTTACAGTATATAACTATTCAGAAGGAAATAGAGTGTGTGTACAGTACACAGACAGTGAGTGCACGCACACGCAGGAGCTAGTAGCCTATGAACAGTGACAGTGAGTGTCCTAGTACAGTTACAGTATATAACTATTCAGAAGGAAATAGAGTGTGTGTACACTACAGTACACAGACAGTGAGTGCACGCACACGCAGGAGCTAGTAGCCTATGAACAGTGTCAGTGAGTGAGTGTCCTAGTACAGTTACAGTATATAACTATTCAGAAGGAAATAGAGTGTGTGTACAGTACACAGACAGTGAGTGCACGCACACGCAGGAGCTAGTAGCCTATGAACAGTGTCAGTGAGTGAGTGTCCTAGTACAGTTACAGTATATAACTATTCAGAAGGAAATAGAGTGTGTGTACAGTACACAGACAGTGAGTGCACGCACACGCAGGAGCTAGTAGCCTATGAACAGTGACAGTCAGTGAGTGTCCTAGTACAGTTACAGTATATAACTATTCAGAAGGAAAAAGAGTGTGTGTACAGTACACAGACAGTGAGTGCACGCACACGCAGGAGCTAGTAGCCTATGAACAGTGACTTAGTGAGTGTCCTAGTACAGTTACAGTATATAACTACAATACAAAATACAATCAATCAGTACTAAAGGACAGCAGAAATACTGGTATAGATGAGAAATAAACAGAGGACAGGAGAGAACAGCTGCCCACACAGGCAAGGCCCTGAGGCCTAAAGCTGTAAGCCTGCAGCAGCTGTCTGAGTCTCTCTCTATGTAACACAAAAGCTACTAACTAAAATACAATGTCTATCTAACTAACAACAATATAGGTGTATATAGGAGGTGTATGTGAGCAAAAACGCTAGGTAAATGACCACAATAAAGCTCTTGCTAAGCCAACGCACAAAGGAGCAGATCTCTCTCTGTGCAAAGTCGGGCAAGGACGGAGAAACGGAACATGGCGGCCGCTATTTATAGGGTAGGGGCTGGCCAGGGTCCCCCTCAGTGATTGGCTGCCGTCAGAGGGCCTGGGAGCCCTCTGATTGGCTCTAAGGACATCAATCAGGGCTATGACGCTATTCGAGCTCGGTATTCGAGCTCGAATAGCGCTGTTAGCTCGAATAGCGCGAATAGTGAATGGGCTATTCGAGTTCACTCGAATAGCCCATTCGAATAGCTCCAGCTATTCGGAGCTCGAATACCGAGCTCGAATAGCTGAAAAAGAGCTCGAATATTCGAGCTACTCGAATATTCGAGCTCTGCTGAGCACCACTGCGGGTGTGGACTGGTTGACTCCCTGGTGCTGTATTAAGAAGTGGGGTTGCAGCATCAAGGTTATACCTATACCTTATAGTTTTTCTAGCCATTCACCATATAATTAGCGTGCAGTGAGTAGACAGCAGCTTTGTACAGGTCCCTGGCAAGGAGAGACTTTCAGGAACAAAACCGATGGACAAGACACAGAACATTTACATTGTGCTTTTCTCTCCTGGTGGACTCAAAGAGCCACAGCTGCAGCCACTAGGGTGTGCTCTATAGCCAGTAGCAGTGTTTGGGAGTCTTGCCCAAGGATACTTACTGAATGAGGCCTTGTTCACATTATAAATCGCCAGTGCTATCGCAAGCTCTGAGTGATTTATTGAACTATTTTGAAAGCGCTTTTCTAAGAGCTTTCAGGGCCTTTTTCCACTAGCCTGCGATTTGCGATTTGCTTCTGATCGCAAATCGCAAGGTACATTAAACTAATGGAAACTGCAGCAGCAATTTCCATTAGTGCGATCCGATTGCGATGCGATTTTGGTCAAAGCGCAATCGTCGTCCTGCCGCGTTTTGTATGCGATTGAGCTGGACTATAATGAGTATAGTAGCTCAATCGCAATCGCAATCGCACGGTGGAAATTGAAACACGATTGCGATCGCGATTGGAATCGCGATCGCGATCGCGGTTCATAGTGGAAAAGGGCCCTCAGAGTGATTTGCGCTTAGAAAAGAGCTTTTCTAAGTGCTTTTGTTTAGCAATGTTTTTTTTTTCACTTCCTGATGTCAGGCAGGAAGTGAACTCTTTGCTCCGGAAATGAATACAACATACAATGTATTTATTCATTGAAAGTGCATGGGAAATCGCTCTCAAATCGCTTTTTCAAGCGCTTAGCTATTTTTCTATCCTTACTGCCGCCCCCCCCCCCCCCCCCCAAGCTACGCCCCTGATTGAAACGTAAACGCTCTCAAAATGGTACAGGAGCCACGTTTGTGATTAGGCAGCGCTTAAAAAAAAGCGAAATCGGTCTAAAGGTGCCCATACATGGTACAATTTTTTCGATTAGATAATTGTGTGTGTCAGAGGCAGAGCCCTTAACCATTACACTTTTCAGCCACTGATGGAAACTTTCAGAATCCCCCATGAGGAGATGAACTAGTCCAAGAGGTTCTGAGCTGTCAGATTAATGCAGGTATACCTCGTGTCAGGGCTCGTTTCCACCATAGCGAATCCGCATGCGGCGCCGACATGCGGATTCGCTTGGTACATTGAAGTGGCCGGGGCTGTTTCCATATGTGCGGCGTGCGGGAGCGATTTGGCGGCGGGCCAAATCTGCACGACGGGACCCACAGAATTCGCCTGCGTCGGGAATCCATGCGAATCGCCGCTAATGTATTTAATAGGAAAAACGCATGCGTTTTTTACATGCGTTTTTACCCGCGATTCGCGTGCGATTTCGCACCTTTTTCAATGTTATTTTGCCCTGGCAGAGTCATGGTTAATTTCGCATGGCACCCTGCCATGCGAAATCGCACGCGAAATCGCGGGTAAAAACGCATGCGGAAACGCATCCGCATGCGTTTTTACAAGCGTCGGGATGCCGGCGAAATCGCGTCGCAACAGTGGAAACGGGCCCTTAGTGACAGCTGCAAAGGAAACCAAGTCATGTTCTTCACACTTTACTTTATGGGATATGTTTATCTTATATGTGTCTTCTGTGTATGTGTACACATGTAATTTAAATGTCAGTTTTTAGTCACACAGATCCGTTAATGGAAATTAGCAGCTCCTGGGCTTTGCCCGGCAGTAGATGTACTTCAAAGTCGAGTCACTTTCTAGTTGTCAGTTTGTTAGTCTAGTAAACATATGTTGTGTTGTGTATTTTGTGTGATTAGATTAGAGCTTGTGTTTTTTTTATAATATAGTTTGTCAGGTTCTCTTGATTTTTAAATTTTGCTTCATTGTTTGACTAGTTTTAAGTGGCAGTTTTTTTTCTTTTTTTCCTATTTTTATATCATTTTTTAAAAAATACCTGTTTACAATCTCGAGAACATCTATGCCATCATCACCAACGTGAGGTAGTCAGGGAGGAGCTGGGAGGGGAGACCAGCCAGACCATTCACTGTGAGCACAGAGCTGACCCCGCTCACAGGGGGGGGGGGGGGGGGAGCAGAAGGAGGAGCTGGGAGGGGAGACCAGCCAGTCTTCATCTGTGAACACAGACCTTACCCACCCACCTCCTCCGTATTGATGCTATTGCTAACTCATTAAAAAGACTCAGAGCCGAGTCTTCCTGCTGTTTTTTTACTTACCCGGGGCTTCCTCCAGCCCCATAAGCATGGATGTGTCCCCCGCCGTCCTCCTCAGCGCCTCCGTTCAGCCGCAATCTTCTCCTGTAAGCGGCTCAGTGATGTCAGCGGCGGACCTTCGCGCATGTGCGGACCTTCTGCGCAAGCCCAGAAGGCCCCAGGTGATGTCACTCAGTCAGACTGAGTCCAACTGAGCGGAGGCGCTGAGGAGGACAGCGAGGGCATCCATGCTTGTAGGACTGGAGGAAGCCCCGGGTAAGTCTCTGACTCTCTAACTCTTTGTGACAAGCAATACAGCTTCCTGCCTGGCTTCTCCCTGATCTGTGTGTAAGGCGCTATTCCTGCTACTACAGACCTCCTGTTGCCCCTATTTTTGCCTGATGAAGCGGGCTTGACCTGCGAAACGCGTTGCATTACTATCTGGGGTATTGTATAATAAATGTGTTTATTTATATAAAAATAAGGACGTCTTGTCTGCTTTTGGGAGGCAAGCCCATTACTTCCTCCAAGCACTTTTAAAGATTTTATGAATTTTTATCCTGCTGGCGCCTCTGTCCAACGTATAAATACATTGCGTCCACTCCTGGTGGAGGGGAGTGCTACCCCCTTTTTTCTCATCTCTACAGAGAGCAACTTCTTAGCCCTGAGTGAGGACAGGCCTAATCTCCTCACCTGCCTTTATAGTGGTTACCTGGACGGTAAACCATGTTTGTGAGTATAATTGTTCTCACTTTAACCATTTGACCAAATTATCCTAACTTACTACAACATATTGGGCTCTCGGTTTTCTGCTTTAATTAAGCACTTGAATGGGAGTATTTAGCTGATGAGTCCCAAAGGCTTGTGAACCAGGTCTTAAACATCAGGTATGCAAGTGGCTGACTCAGTCCTGACTCAAACAGGAAGTGACTACAGTGTGACCCTCACTGATAAGAATATATATATATATATATATATATATATATATATATATATATATATATATATATATATATATATATATATATATATATATATATATATATATATATATATATATATATATAAAATCGTGTGTGTGTGTGTGTGTGTGTGCGTGCGTGAGTGCGTGTCGATCACTCGAAAACTGCTTGACCGACTTGAACAAAACTTGGTATGCAGATACCTTACTACCTGGGATGATATGTTCTGGGGGTCTCGCGGCCCCCCCTGCACATGTGGGCGGAGCTACAAACAGCAAATCAGATTTCACCCATTCAAGTCAATGGAAAAAATGTAAAAGGCTGCCATTCTCACAGTAATCAAGCCAGAGTCCCCACACTTGGCACAGTTGGTAGCTTGGTGACTGAGGTTACGAATCCAGGAAAAGTGGGCGGAGCATAAAACAGCCAATCAAATTTCAGCCATTCATTTTACATGGGAAAATGTAAACTGCAGCCATTCTTAGACTGTTAATCGCAGGGTTCTCAAACTTGCCACAGTTGGTCACTGGGTGAATGCAATTAAGATTCAAGAAAGTGGGTGGAGCCTACAACAGCCAATCAAAATTCACCTATTGATTTTCAAGGGGAATATTTAAACTGCTGCTATTCTTACACTTTTAATGGCAGAGGCTTCAAACTTGCTAGTCGGTCATTGGGTGACTGGGGTCCAAATTCACTAAAGGGGCGGGGCCACAAACAGCCAATCAGATTTCCTTGGTGGATAAACTGCTTCCATTCACACATTTTTGATGCCAGGAACCTGAAAGCTCACAAACTTGGTCATTGAGTGACTGTGTGTCAAGGTTACAAAAAGTGGGCGGAGCCAAATACACATTTCCCTGGGAAAATATAAACGCAGCCATTCTTACATCGTTAATGGCAGGGCTCTCAAACTTTGCACAGTTGGTCACTGGGTGAATGAGATTAAGATTTTGGAAGGTGGGTGGAGCCTACAACAGCCAATCAAAATTCACCTTTTGATTTTCAAAGGGAATATTTAAGCTGCTACCATTCTCTTATACTGTTAATAGCAGATGCCTCAAACCTGGTACAATTGGTCACTGGGTGACTGGGGTTCAAATTCAGAAAGGGGGTGGAGCCTCAAACAGCCAGATTTGTTTATTTTTCAATGGGAATATACAAAGTATTGATACCAAGGACCCCAAAGCTGATAAACTTGATAATTGAGTGACTGTATGTCAAGGTTAGAAAAAGTGGGCGGTGCCAACAACTACATTTTTACATTGCAGCGTTCCCAAACTTGACACAATTAGCCACTGGGTGACTGGGATGAATATTCAGAAATGTGGGTGGAGCCTACAACAGCCAATCAAAATGTACCTATTGATTTTCAAGGGGAATATTCACATTGCTACCATTCTTACACTGTTAATGGCAGAGGCCTCAAACCTGATACAGTCAGTCATTGGGTGACTGGGGTCCAAATTCACTAAAGGGGTGGAGCCACAAACAGCCAATCAGATTTGTTAGATTGATTTCAGCCATTCTGTTATTGGCAGGGTTCTCAAAATTCACCTATTGATTTTCAAAGGGAATATTGAAACTGCAGTCATTCTTACACTGTTAATGGCAGAGGCCTCAAACCTGGTACAGTTGGTTGTTAAGTGTCTGGGGTTCAAATTCAGTAAAGGGGTGGAGCCACAAACATCCAGATTTCTTTGCTGGATAAACTGCTTCCAGTCACACAATTTTGATGCCAGGAACCCAAAAGCTCACAAACTTGGTCATTGAGTGACTGTTTTGCTGTGTTCTTCCTGCCATGAATATTGGCGGTGCACGTCCCAGCATTCCTCGGATCTCATTGAAGGGTTTGTGGAGGCGAAGAGTGGTCCTTAGTTTCAATTGTTTCCTCCGGCACATTGCCTATATCATTATAGGGAGTGCCACACTACACCTGCTTCTTGGTCCATAATCATTGAGTGACTGTGTCAAGGTTAAAAAAAGTGGGTGGAGTTAAAAACAGATGTTTCTGGGAAATTGTAAACTGCAGCCTTTCTTCACTGTTAATTGCAGGGTTTTCAAACTTTGCACAGCTGGTTACTGGTGGGTGACTGGGATTAATCTTCAGAAAAGTGTCTGGAGCCTAAAAATGCCAATCCAAAATTACATGTCGCTTTTCAAGGAGAATATTAAAATTGCTGCCATTCTTGCACTGTTAATGGCCCAAGCCTCAAACCTGGTACAGTTGGTCATTGGGTCACTGGGGTTCAAATTCAGAAAAGGGGACAGAGCCACAAACAGTGAATCAGATTTGTTTCATGTCATGTGAAAATACAAATTATTGATGCCAAGGACCCGAAAACTCACAAACTTGGTCACTGAATGACTGTGTGTCCAAGTTACAAACAGTGGGCGGAGCCAAAAACAAATTTCACTGGGAAAATGTAAACTGCAGCCATTCTTACACTGTTTATGGCAGGGTTCACAAACTTTGCCCAGATTAATATTAAGGGAAGTGGGTGGAGCCTATAATAGCCAACCAAAATTCACCTGTTAATTTTCAAGTGGAATATTTAAATTGCTGCCATTTTTACACTGTTAATAGCAGATGCCTCAAACCTGCTACAGTTGGTCATTGGGTGACTGGGGTTCAAATGCTGGAGAGGGGTGAAGCCACAAACAGCCAATCTGATTTGTTTAATTTCTATGGGAATATACAAATTATTGATGCCAAGGACCCCAAAGCTCACAAACTTGGTCATTGAGTGTTTGTGTGTTAGAATAGAAAATATTTATTGTCATTGTAACAACCGAAATTGTACAACGAAATTCTTAAGTGCAATTTTCCAGCAAAAGCAAAGACAGCATAACATTCCATTCCCACATACATTGCATTGCACACACCCCTTATCAACATGACCACTTAGCAGCATTTAACATAGAAATGGCTGAAGGATAAAAACTGTTCTTTAGTCTAGTGTTAGTTAGGGTTAGAAAGTGTGCGGAGCCAACACCAGCCAAATACATACCCGGGCAACGCCGGGCAATCAGCTAGTATATATATAAAATCGGATGTATGCAGGGGCGTAACTAGAAATCACTGGGCCCCCCTGCGAATATTTGGATGGGCCCCCCCCCATAGGTGCCAAATAATCGTAATGGGGCAGCGTTTCACTGTAAATTAATTGTAAAGTGGGCAGCATTTTACCAGACAATCGTAATGTGGGCCAGAAAATCGTAATGTGGGCAGAGTTCACCAGAAAATCGTAATGTGGGCCTTTAGAAAATCATAATGTGGGCAGAGTTCACCGGAAAATCGTAATGTGGGCAGAGTTCACCGGAAAATCGTAATGTGGGCAGAGTTCACCAGAAAATCGTAATGTGGGCAGAGTTCACTAGAAAATCGTAATGTGGGCAGAGTTCACCAGAAAATCGTAATGTGGGCAGAGTTCACCAGAAAATCATAATGTGGGCAGCAGTCACCAGAAAATCGCAATGTGGGCACCAGTCACCAGAAAATCCTAATGTGGGCAGCAGTCACCAGAAAATCCTAATGTGGGCAGCAGTCACCAGAAAATCCTAATGTGGGCAGCGGTCACCAGAAAATTGTAACGTGGGCAGCAGTCACCAGAAAATCGTAATGTGGGCAGCAGTCACCAGAAAATCATAATGTGGGCAGCAGTCACCAGAAAATCGCAATGTGGGCACCAGTCACCAGAAAATCCTAATGTGGGCAGCAGTCACCAGAAAATCCTAATGTGGGCAGCAGTCACCAGAAAATCCTAATGTGGGCAGCAGTCACCAGAAAATCCTAATGTGGGCAGCAGTCACCAGAAAATCCTAATGTGGGCAGCAGTCACCAGAAAATCCTAATGTGGGCAGCGGTCACCAGAAAATTGTAACGTGGGCAGCAGTCACCAGAAAATCGTAATGTGGGCAGCAGTCACCAGAAAATCATAATGTGGGCAGCAGTCACCAGAAAATCGCAATGTGGGCACCAGTCACCAGAAAATCCTAATGTGGGCAGCAGTCACCAGAAAATCTTAATGTGGGCAGCAGTCACCAGAAAATCCTAATGTGGGCAGCAGTCACCAGAAAATCCTAATGTGGGCAGCAGTCACCAGAAAATCCTAATGTGGGCAGCGGTCACCAGAAAATTGTAACGTGGGCAGCAGTCACCAGAAAATCGTAACGTGAGCAGCAGTCACCAGAAAATTGTAACGTGGACAGCATTCACCAGACAATCGTAATGTGGGCAGCGTTCACCAGAATATCGTAATGTGGGACAGAAAATCGTAATGTGGACAGAGTTCACCAGAAAATCGTAATGTGGGCAGAGTTCACCAGAAAATCGTAATGTGGGCAGTGTTCACCAGAAAATTGTAACATGGACAGCATTCACCAGACAATCGTAACGTGGGCAGTGTTCACCAGAAAATCATAATGTGGGCCAGAAAATCGTAATGTGGGCAGAGTTCACCAGAAAATCGCAATGTGGGCATCAGTCACCAGAAAATCGCAATGTGGGCATCAGTCACCAGAAAATCGCAATGTGGGCAGCAGTCACCAGAAAATCGCAATGTGGGCAGCATTCACCAGAAAATCGTAATGTGGGCAGCATACACCAGAAAATCGCAATGTGGGCAGCAGACACCTGAAAATCCTAATGTGGGCAGCAGTCACCAGAAAATCCTAATGTGGGCAGCAGTGACCAGAAAATCCTAATGTGGGCAGCAGACACCTGAAAATCCTAATGTGGGCAGCAGTCACCAGAAAATCCTAATGTGGGCATCAGTCACCAGAAAATCCTAATGTGGGCAGCAGACACCTGAAAATCCTAATGTGGGCAGCAGTCACCAGAAAATCGTAATGTGGGCAGCATACACCAGAAAATCGCAATGTGGGCAGCAGACACCTGAAAATCGCAATGTGGGCAGCAGACACCTGAAAATCGCAATGTGGGCAGCAGACACCAGAAAATCACAATGTGGGCAGCAGACACCTGAAAATCGCAATGTGGGCAGCAGACACCTGAAAATCGCAATGTGGGCAGCAGACACCTGAAAATCGCAATGTGGGCAGCAGACACCTGAAAATCGCAATGTGGGCAGCAGACACCTGAAAATCGCAATGTGGGCAGCAGTGACCAGAAAATCATAATATGGGCAGCAGTCACCTGAAAATCGTAATGTGGGCAGCAGACACCAGAAAATCGCAATGTGGGCAGCAGACACCTGAAAATCGTAATGTGGGCAGCAGACACCAGAAAATCATAATGTAGGCAGCAGACACCTGAAAATCACAATGTAGGCAGCAGACACTAGAAAAAAAAATGCACCTGTGAAAAAAAAAACAATTCACTTACCTGACAGAAGTCTTCTCCTCTCCCGGCATCTGGCTCACAGCTCCCCGAGTCCTCCTGCAGCACATCTCCCGCGCTGACAGGCAGAGTGCAGGGCTATGGCAAGATGGCTGCCGAAGCCCTGTACTAGAGACACAAATAGTCTCCAGTGTAGGGCTTCTTCGGCGGCCATCTTGCCGTAGCCCTGCTCTGCCTGCCGGAGACTATGCAGGCTGCTGGGCTGCGGGGAATGAAGCACCTTGCTGGGGGGTCCAGAGCAGCGCTCCCCCCACGCACAGTGAGCGGGCCCCAGAGCAGCCCCGGGCCCCCCTGCGGCTGAGGGGGTCGCATCCCCGGTAGGTACGCCGGTGGATGTATGTATGTATGTGTCACGATCGGTGTAGCAGAGAGGGTCTGATTCTCGGTGATCTGCAGTATCACTGGGAATACAGATATATATCCGATTATTGATGATCTGCAGTATCACCGATAAACCGATATAACGCTAACCTCTGAACACTTGAGTAGTGTGAGTGCTTGGTGCAACAGTAATACCGTGAGGACTAAGCCTCAGAAACAAGTGCCGTACTGTATGAAGTACTGCAGCAATACAGATTCCTTCCGAAGGCCTGGACTCTCCCGGGGGAGGAGTCAGGCGGAGCGTAGGAAGGACAGAACGTGAGTGACACCTAGGAGAGGGCGTCACTAACAGATCTGGGAACTGCCTCTAACAGCAAGGTCAGTTCTCGAAGTCGGGCAAGCCCGGTTGTAACACACGGACAGATACAGTACAGATACAGAAAGCAGAGGCGGAGTCTAATAAACAGGCAGGGTTCGGCAACAGGGTATCAGAAATATCGGGGTACAAGATCAGAATACAGAAGAATAGTAACAAGCATGGGGAACCTGAGGAGCGAGTTCCCAATGAATACAGGATGGGCCCCGAGGCAGCAAATATAGAGCTGGCCCTGTGGAGCAGGTGCCCAACAAATACAGAGCTGGCCCCATGGGGCAGGTGCCCAGCAAATACAGAGCTGGCCCTGGGGAGCAGGTGCCCAGCAAATACAGAGCTGGCCCTGTGGAGCAGGTGCCCAGCACATACAGAACTGGCCCTGTGGAGCAGGTGCCCAGAACATACAAAGCTGGCCCTGTGGAGCAGGTGCCCAGAACATACAAGGCATGAACTATCTCCTAGTGATAGAGATAGTTCTCAGGGTCAGGAAGGCCCTGGGGCGCAGGTGCCCAGCGAATACAGAGCTGGCCCTGTGGAGCAGGTGCCCAGCGAATACAGAGCTGGCCCTGTGAAGCAGGTGCCCAGCACATACAAGGCATGAACTATCTCCTAGTGATAGAGATAGTTCTCAGGGTCGGGAAGGCCAGATCGGCAACTCACAGACAAAGTACAGGCTCAGAAGACAGAGGCAGAATCAGGGGCAAGCGGAGGTTGGCAACGGAGTATCAGAAAGGCAAGGTGCAGAATCAGATATCAGGAGAGTAGTCAGACAGGCAGAAAGTCATAACAGATAATCACAATCAAACTAGTACTTTAAGCTATCAACAGAATCTAGCTAAGTGTAGGATTACAGCTCCAGCTGGTCCCGGCACATTTAAGGATCTGACTAAGGGTCTGCGTGCTCCCACATTGTGATCGCAACGACAGGCAACCAGCAACTGACCAAGCAGCAGAATATATAGTTGCTGGACACTGCCGCCCTGCCCGAACCATTCAGCCAATCATGAGTCCTGCAGGAATCAGCAGACCTTCCTGATCAGCTGACACTTCCCTTGCTAGTATAAAGGTCCTGGATTCAGGCCCGCGCGTGCATAGCTCTCCATCTGCCTAAGTGCACTAACAGACCCAGCCACACCAAGCACACGCTGCTGCATGCAAACAGCCGCTTTGCTGTCAGGACATGCGGCGGCTTTTCTGCGTTCCACCACACACCCAGACGCGAGCAAACCGCCGCGTAGGACGCGGAGTCAGCCGCCTAGCTCTTGGCACACGCGGCGGCTTTCCGCGTTTCCTCACAGTATGTATGTATGTGTGTGTGTATGTATGTGCCGCGATCACTCGAAAACGGCTTGACCGATTTGAACGAAACTTGGTATACAGATCCCTTTTTACCTGGGATGATATGTTCTGGGGGTGTCGCGTCCCCCCTGCACATGTGGGCGGAGTTACAAACAGCAAATCAGATTTCACCCATTCAAGTCAATGGAAAAAATGTAAAAGGCTGCCATTCTCACAGTAATCAAGCCAGAGTCCCCACACTTGGCACAGTTGGTCACTTGGTGACCGAGGTTACAAATTCAGGAAAAGTGAGCGGAGCATAAAACAGCCAATCAAATTTCAGCCATTCATTTTACATGGGAAAATGTAAACTGCAGCCATTCTTAGACTGTTAATTGCAGGGTTCTCAAACTTGCCACAGTTGGTCACTGGGTGAATGCGATTAAAATTCAAGAAAGTAGGTGGAGCCTACAACAGCCAATCAAAATTCACCTATTGATTTTCAAGGGGAATATTTAAACTGCTGTTATTCTTACACTTTTGATGGCAGAGGCTTCAAACTTGCTACAGTCGGTCATTGGGTGACTGGGATCCAAATTCACTAAAGGGGCGGGGCCACAAACAGCCAATCAGATTTCCTTGGTGGATAAACTGCTTCCATTCACACATTTTTGATGCCAGGAACCTGAAAGCTCACAAACTTGGTCATTGAGTGACTGTGTGTCAAGGTTACAAAAAGTGGGCGGAGCCAAATACACATTTCCCTGGGAAAATATAAACGCAGCCATTCTTACATCGTTAATGGCAGGGCTCTCAAACTTTGCACAGTTGGTCACTGGGTGAATGAGATTAAGATTTTGGAAGGTGGGTGGAGCCTACAACAGCCAATCAAAATTCACCTTTTGATTTTCAAAGGGAATATTTAAGCTGCTACCATTCTCTTATACTGTTAATAGCAGATGCCTCAAACCTGGTACAATTGGTCACTGGGTGACTGGGGTTCAAATTCAGAAAGGGGGTGGAGCCTCAAACAGCCAGATTTGTTTATTTTTCAATGGGAATATACAAAGTATTGATACCAAGGACCCCAAAGCTGATAAACTTGATAATTGAGTGACTGTATGTCAAGGTTAGAAAAAAAAAGTGGGCGGTGCCAACAACTAAATTTTTTACATTGCAGCGTTCCCAAACTTGACACAATTAGCCACTGGGTGACTGGGATGAATATTCAGAAATGTGGGTTGAGCCTACAACAGCCAATCAAAATGTACCTATTGATTTTCAAGGGGAATATTCACATTGCTACCATTCTTACACTGTTAATGGCAGAGGCCTCAAACCTGATACAGTCAGTCATTGGGTGACTGGGGTCCAAATTCACTAAAGGGATGGAGCCACAAACAGCCAATCAGATTTGTTAGATTGATTTCAGCCATTCTGTTATTGACAGGGTTCTCAAACTGGGTGGGTGGGTGACACAGTTGGTCACTGGATGACTGGGACTAATATTCAGGAAAGTGGGTGGAGCCTACAGTAGCCAATCAAAATTCACCTATTGATTTTCAAGGGGAATATTGAAACTGTAGTCATTCTTACACTGTTAATGGCAGAGGCCTCAAACCTGGTACAGTTGGTTGTTAAGTGTTTAGGGTTCAAATTCAGTAAAGGGGTGGAGCCACAAACATCCAGATTTCTTTGCTGGATAAACTGCTTCCAGTCACACAATTTTGATGCCAGGAACCCAAAAGCTCACAAACTTGGTCATTGAGTGACTGTTTTGCTGTGTTCTTCCTGCCATGGATATTGGCGGAGCACATGTCCCAGCATTCCTCGGATCTCATTGAAGGGTTTGTGGAGGCGAAGAGTGGTCCTTAGCTTCAATTGTTTCCTCCGGCACATTGCCTATATCATTATAGGGAGTGCCACACTACAACTGCTTCTTGGTCCATAATCATTGAGTGACTGTGTCAAGGTTAAAAAAAGTGTGTGGAGTTAAAAACAGATGTTTCTGGGAAATTGTAAACTGCAGCCTTTCTTCACTGTTAATTCCAGGGTTTTCAAACTTTGCACAGCTGGTTACTGGTGGGTGACTGGGATTAATCTTCAGAAAAGTGTCTGGATCTTAAAAATGCCAATCCAAAATTACATGTCGCTTTTTAAGGAGAATATTAAAATTGCTGCCATTCTTGTACTGTTATTGGCACAAGCCTCAAACCTGGTACAGTTGGTCATTGGGTCACTGGGGTTCAAATTCAGAAAAGGGGACAGAGCCACAAACAGTGAATCAGATTTGTTTCATTTCATGTGAAAATACAAATTATTGATGCCAAGGACCCAAAAGCTCACAAACTTGGTCATGGAGTGACTGTGTGTCCAGGTTACAAACAGTGGGCGGAGCCAAAAACAAATTTAACTGGGAAAATGTAAACTGCAGCCATTCTTACACTGTTTATGGCAGGGTTCACAAACTTTGCCCAGATTAATATTAAGGGAAGTGGGTGGAGCCTATAATAGCCAATCAAAATTCACCTGTTAATTTTCAAGTGGAATATTTAAATTGCTGCCATTTTTACACTGTTAATAGCAGAGGCCTCAAACCTGCTACAGTTGGTCATTGGGTGACTGGGGTTCAAATGCTGGAGAGGGGTGAAGCCACAAACAGCCAATCTGATTTGTTTAATTTCTATGGGAATATACAAATTATTGATGCCAAGGACCCTAAAGCTCACAAACTTGGTCATTGAGTGTTTGTGTATTAGTTAGGGTTAGAAAGTGTGCGGAGCCAACACCAGCCAAATACATACCCGGGCAACGCCGGGCAATCAGCTAGTTACAAATATAAAACACTTTCCAAGCAGAAAATGGCTTCTGAGAGCAGTAAAGAGATAAAAAGGGCCAATAGTTCATAGATTTTAGCTCTGGCATACTTCAATGAAGGTGTCATTGAGCAAAAACAATAAAACAGTAAAAACTTAAAAAGTAGATTTAAACTAAAATGGTGGAATATCTTAAAAAGTCATTTTTAGGAGAAGGAAGATGGATACAATCGTTTATTTCATTAGTTTATTTTCATCTCGTGTGTCCTTTAAGTTCTTTTAGGTTTACTTAAGTGACTTAAGATTTCTTTAAGCTGGCATCTTCACGGTTAGATTGCCAATCCTTCTTTGATCTGAATCTGATCAGAGAGGGGTCGAATCCCCCCCTCCCCCACCACACACACATGGCACCCAGATTTTCAATAGATTTTACCATGAAATCTATTGAAAACCTATCGAACTGCAACATTGCCCTGTTCGATACAGTGCAATGCTATGGGCCTGCAATCTACCACTGATCCTCCAATGCATCTGATTGACCGAAATATTACTGTCCGGTCATAAATTACATCTGCTGGTAAATAAATTAATAAATAAATCTGCTGGTCTATAAATCTAGTGGTAAAAATTGATGCGTGTATGGCCAGTTTTAATCTCTGCTAGAAATAGGCATGCTAAAGAATTTGATACTTTGTAATACATTTGCAAATTAATCCTCCAGTTGACCTCTCTCAGCTGACTGTGAAACCGTTGATTTCCTGTTTGTTTCTTCCTAACTTTTATCCCGAATGCCTTAAAGCGGTATCGTCACCATAAAAATGAAAGTTCAACAGCAACTGGTCTGAGTGTATTAAGGGATAAAGATGCTAATCCTGCATTCAAAACTTTCAAAACGTTTTCTGCTGTTATGATTTGGAGTGATCATATACCTTAGGAGCACTGGCTCTTTAGTAGTCGGTGCCAAAGAATTGCATGCTGGGGGTTATTTTTATCTATAATGTATTCCTCCTCTTCCCTTTATTTCCCTGCCAGCTTCTTATCTGAAACCTAATCCCCTACTCACTTGTGTTTACAAGCAAGGCTGAGGCGACTCAGCGATTGGAGGAGACAAGAAAAAAAGTAAAGGGCAGAAATTCCATCACGAGTTAGCCTTAACTGTGGGCAAAGACATGGCCCCCACCAGGAACAGAATTCTCGTCATTTACTATGTAACATTCATTGAAATCAAAACGTGGACAGTACAATACATGTGTTATGTAAATAGATCAAGTATTTATCTACTTATATATGTGTTTTTTCCCTGGAATAGTATGGCTGATCCTACTGCTTTAAAGTAGGATAAAACTCTGACATAACATTCAATAAAAACTTGTTTTCCTACTTTTTATTACCCATTCAGTTACCATATTTGCTTTTGCGCACAAGTAATATTGTCTGTTTACAAATTACAAGGTCCCAAAGTATAGTTTATCTGCTCTGAAAGCTGCCATTGCATTTTATTAATAGATTTTAACAACATATAAATACAGCAGCTGTCTAGTGATAATTTCTCATCTGTCTCTGCTTGTCAGCTCAGTACAGTTCACCATGTGGCTGTTAATTATTGCAACAGAGGAATGTAAACAAAAGATAATGTTATCACCTCTTTGGATGTGGATCTCAAGCTGAATGAGCTTTCCACTGCAGAGCAAAGTGCTGAATGAATGCTGTTTTGCTGCAAGTTTTTTTGTGATGGTAGGTTTAACCACTTTACCCCCAGCGGTACGAATTTCTCCGCCCCTTTTTTCCCTCCTAAAAAACCAGGGACGGAGAAATCCGTACCTTCCGCGCTACCGCCGCTGTCCGCGCTCCCGCCGCTCGTGCGCGCGCACCCGCCGCTCGTGCATGCCGCCGCCCGCTCGCCCGGAGATCAATGAACGGGAAAATCCATTCCCGTTCGTTGATCTAGCCCCCGCAATGATCTGCTGCTTCTTTCAGAAACAGCGAGATCATTGTGCGTCTCCCAGCCTCCTACTGCTTCCTGTAAGCGTCCTTCCAGACGCTTACAGGTCGCATGTAAACAAACACTCTGTGGCCATCTTGTGGCCAAATAGTAAACTACACCCTAAAAGCATTTTACATACACAAACATTACATTTACACAATAAATTAACTCATTACCTCCCACACTCCCCAATTTTTATTTTTTTTTTGTAATTAAAAAAAAAAAATACAATAAAAAAAAAGCATAAATAGTTACCTTAGGGACTGAACTTTTTAAATATTTATGTCAAGAGGGTATAACACTGTTACTTTATAAACTGCGGGCTTGTAATTAGGGATGGATGCAAAACTGAAAAAAATGCACCTTTATTTCCAAATAAAATATTGTCGCCAAACATTGTGATAGGGACATAATTTAAATGGTTTTATAACCGGGACAAATGGGTTAATACATTTCATGAGTTTTAATTACAGTAGCATGCTTTATTTAAAAACTATAATGGCCGAAAACTGAAAAATAATAATTTTTTCCCACATTTTTTCCTATTTCCCCATTAAAACACTTTTAGAATAAAATAATTCTTGGCATAATGTCCCACCTAAAGAAAGCCTAATTGGTGGCAAAAAAAACAAGATACAGTTCATTTCATTGGGATAAGTAATAATAAAGTTATAGACGAATGAATGGAAGGAGCGCTGAAAGGTGAAAATTGCTCTGGTGGTCAGGGGGTAAAACCCCTCAGTGGTGAAGTGGTTAAGGCTGTCAATAATCTTTCAGAGCGAAGTAGAAATGCTGAATTTCAGACCACTTTAAATATGAACTGTACTGAAAGCTAGTAGTAGGCATACCTCCCAACTTTTTGAGCTGAGAAGAGGGACACTTAAGCCACGCCCCTGCCACACCCCTGATCACGCCCCTGTCAAAGTCCTAGGCATGCATACCATAAAGATTTCATAACAAAAATATGTTGTTTTATAATTCAAACCACACTGGTCCTTTCTATTCTGGTTCGTGTTCTTTCAAATTAACATTTTAAAATTAGTAATATACATATTTCTCTACTAAAAATGTGTTTGACTCTAAACTTTATTCCCATCCTTTAAATTGATATATTTACATAGAAAGAGGGACAAAGTCCTGAAAGAGAGACAAATGAGGAAAGAGGGACAGAGCCAGGGACAGTTGGGAGCTATGGTCGTAGGGCAATGATGGCTAACCTTGGCACTCCAGCTGTTACAAAACTACAAATCCCATCATGCCTCTGCTTCCCCGAGTTATGCTGTCATAGTACTGCAATGCCTCATGGGACTTGTAGTTCCACCACAGCTGGAGTGCCAAGGTTAGCCATCACTGAAGTAGAGGGAAATAAAATAAATCAATACATTGCAACTAAAGCGATTCTGATTCTGAAATGAGAAGTAAAAAAAATAGAAGATAGATCTAGAAATAATAGATTCTCGTTGTGTCATCATCTTTACTTCTGGCAGACAAGGAAAAGCCCTAACTGCCATTATCTATAAACATACCCACTAACAATGTGATGGGCTAAAAGTTTTTTTATTTACCAATACACAGAGGGAGATAATGCTTGCCTGGCAATTGGAAAAAGCTGTTATTTCCCACAATGCAACGAGGTTCACAGCCAGGAGACATTCAGGACCTTGGTCATGACATCACACTGTGGGAGGGGTTTCATCACAATGATCTGTTCCAGAAACGGCAAAGATTTCTGTGGGAAAGGGTGTATCGTCTACTGATTGGAATTAAGTTAAATCCTGGGTTAGAGTTCTTCTTTAAGTTGTATGACAATATCTAAAATAGGCTTGTTCAGAGGATTAGCAAATTATTGACTTTGGTTGTTTGTTAGTCGTTCATATTGACACCTAGTGGTGCTCATCTGAGCTAGGATATCCGAGTTACTCGGATATCCTAGCTCTTTTTTCACTATTCGAGCTCGAATACCGAGCTCGAATAGTATTAACTATCCGGGCTGTGCTATCCGAGCGCACTCGGATAGCAATCAGCTATCCGGAGATATCCTAGCTATCCGAGCTCGGATAGCGTCACGAGCTCGGATAGCGTCACGACAGACGTCACCTCGAGTCCTCACAAGCGAATCAGAGGGCTCCAAGCCCTCTGACTGTAGCCAATCACAGAGGGGGAGCCTGGCCAAGCCCCCCTCTATAAATAGCGGACGCCATCTTGCCTCACTCGTCCTGCTTGCGACTTACTGACTGATTGTACTGAGAGACTGCTCCAGTGCTTTTTGTCTGTGTGCAAGTGCATTGCTATTGTTCTAAACCTAGCGTTTTTACACTCCAACACTTGATCTTCAACTGTATTGCTTTGTATTGTAGATAGATTGTATTTTAGGCAGTTTAGGTTGTGTGATTAGGGACTAGGGAGGGAGACTGTCACTGGTGCTGCTGCAGGCCTGCAGCCAGCAGCTAGGCCCTGTGCCTGCCCTGCTCTGTGCTCTTGCATAGTCTCTAGTTACCTCACCTCACCTGTGCTCTCACCTGTCCTTACTGTACTACTTCTGTGTTAGATAGATATTGTACTATTTTATAGTTAGCAAGGCCCAGCTTTACTGCTATAACTGTCCTGCTGTATCTGCTCTCTGTAATCTAGTCACACCTGTTGTATTGTTTAGCTAGATTCTTCTATTGTTTAGTTAGTACTGTAGTGTACTCTAGTCTGTGTATAGGTACCGTCCGTCACCGCGTTACCTAGGGTCTTTGTGTGCGCAGTCAGTGCACGTCTGCGCTGTCCGCACCCTCTTGTTAGTTCTACACCCGTCCTATTGTTTATTACTTCTATTGTGTATTTGCTGACTTGTACTGTAGTCTGTGTATAGGGACACCGTCAGTCAGTGTCAGCTAGGGTCTTTGTGTGCGCAGTGCGTACTCTCTCGTTAGCGCTACACCGATCTCTGCTGTAGAGTACACCTGTCCGTCACCTCACACACCCACCACCACCAGTCCCACCCCATTAAAGTACCCCACTTGTCCTACCCGCCTTTACATACATAAGTTTTTTTTTTCATTCGTATAATATTAAAAATATACAATGTCTGGCACTGGCAGCCGCGGTCTGGGCAGGGGCAGCAAGGGCAGCAAGGGCATCGCCAAGAGAGGAGGTCATGGGTGTGGCAGCCGCGCCACCACCACCATGCGCAGTTCTGCGTCTGCACCAGTGGCTATTCCGCCATTAGCCACTGGCCGTGGACGCCTTGGCCGCCCAACAGCTGGGAGTCACGCTGCAGAGACACAGCAGCAGCAGCAGCAGCAGCGTGTGGCCCAGATGTTCCTCCCACCGCCAGGTCGTAGCCGTCCTATTGAGGAGAAGGACGCAGACGCTGTGGTGGAACTGATGGTGGATGAGCAGGCCACCATTAGCTCTGGAACAGAGTCCTCCACCCCCGCCACCACTCCTGTTCGCAAGAGCAGCAGCAGCCGCCCAGCACTGCCCGGGTAGCAGGAGGAGGAGTGCAGTTCTCCAGCCCCAGCGGGCGACACCAGCACCCTGTCACTCAGCACCTTCTTTACCCCAAACACAGCGAGGGTATATTGAGTGCTGTTGCGGCAGATTTTGAGGAGGAAGAAATGCTGATGGGCACTTTGTGGGATGATGCTTTGGACAGTCAGACAGTGGTGACTGTCCATCAGCCCATGCATGCAGAAGGGGAGTTTGGGGGATCCCAGCAGGACATGTTTGTGGAGGGGGAGGATGATGATGACATTGTGAAGGGCAAAGACTGGTTGCCACCAGGTCCTAGGAGTGGGGATGTCATCAGCTCTGAGGAGGAGGAGCAGGATGCGCCTGCTGGCCTTGCTAGAAGGATCAGCATCGCAGGCACGGGCAGGATCACAAGTGGGCGTGGTATGCAGGCCACACAGCGTGCTGATCAGGAGACGAGTTCTGCCAGTGCCACCACCAGCCGCACCAAGAACCCCCCCCCCCCCCCCCCCCAACCACCACAGGGAGACCAGCGGCAGCAGCACCTTCCAGCTGAAGGGGCAACTTCACCTCCCCAATATGGAATTTTTTCACCCTTCCAAATTTGGAGTGCAAGTATGCCACCTGCAACCAGTGCCGCAAGAAGCTCAGCAGAGGGAAGGATCCCTCTGCGTTTGGCACCACCTCTCTGGTCAACCACCTTGCAGGGAAACACTTTCACGAGCATGAGGAGTTCGTGAAGTTGAAGGAAGCTGGCAGTGGCAGACCCGCCACCACTGCGAAGCCGTCGGCAGCAGGAGTGCGTCAGCAACGCACTGCTCCTCCTCCCTCTGCAACTCCTGCCGCCGACACTGAGGCCTGTTCTGGCAGCCAGTCCTCAGTGGCCTCCTCTGCTCCCTCCACTGCTTCCCGTGCCAGCAAAAGACCTCGCCAGACCCTGCTCAGCGACACCTTCCAGGGGGTGGTCAGGGTTCTTCCTCCCAGCAGCCGTCACGTGCGTCAGCTGAACGGCTTGCTGGCACGGGCCATGTGCTCCCAACTCCTGCCTTATTCCCTTGTGCAGGAGGGGAGCGACATGCGTGCGCTCCTGATGTGTGCAGCCCCCGATTGACCAATCCCCAGCCGACATTATTTTGCACGCACGGCCATCCCTGCACTTCACCGCTCTGTGATGGCCAATGTCGGGAGAGGGCTGGAGCACGCGGTGGGTCAACGGGTCAGCGTCACCATGGACTCGTGGAGCAGCCGGTTTGGGACAGGCCGCTATTTGTCCTTCACCGCGCATTGGGTCAGCTTGGTGGAAGGGGGTGAGGAGGGGGGAGCAGCATCGGCTGGCACTGCCAGAGCAGCAGCAGCACCAACAACGCAGTGGGTGGTGCCACCATGCAGGGTCAGCGGAACAGCAGCAGGTTCCTCTGATCCGCTTCCATCCTCCGCCACACCAGCCCAAACCCCCCGCCTCAGCAGCAGCGTGAAGCCCCGCCACTGCCAAGCGCTGCTGGAATTGGTCAGCCTGGGGAAGACCAAACTGACGGCGAACCACGTCCTGGCCAAACTCAGAGAGCAGGAGAGGAATTGGCTGACCCCCAGAGGCCTCAGAGTCGGAGAGGTGGTGTCCGACAATGGGGCAAACCTGGTCGCTGCCATCAGCAGGGGAGACCTGACCCACATCCCCTGCCTGGCGCACGTCCTGAACCTGGTAGTCCAAAAGTTCCTGCAGACCTACCAGGGGATGGACCGACTCCTTGAGGCAGCAAGGAAGGTTGTGCGTCACTTCCGGCACTCGCCTGCAGCTGTGGCGAGCCTGGAAGAGGTGCAGAAGGAGCTGCACCTGCCACAGCACCGGCTCATGCTCGATGTTCCAACTCGCTGGAACTCCACCCTGGCGATGTTGGAGCGTCTGGTTGAACAGAGGCAGGCTGTCAGCCAGTACGTTGCACGAGCAACAGTTGCCTCCCTCACTGCAACTGGGCGTGCCGCCACCAACCTCCCGTCCATCATCTCCACGGAGGACTGGGGGCACATGCAGCAGGTGTGCTCAGTCCTGGCACCCTTCCTGCAGGCCACCAACATGGTGAGCAGGAACCATGCAATGGTGTGCGAGTGGGTCCCCTTGGTGTGTGTGCTGGACAGGGCCCTGTATGCACTGGTGGAAGAGGGAGCGGCAGCCTTGGACCAGCAGGAGCTGCAGGCAGCTTCACAGGTCACCTCTGAGGAGGAGGGCTCGGAGTTGGTGGAGGTTCCGGACCTTGCTGCTGATGAGGGGGAGCAGCAGAGCGCAGCTGGACTGGTGCGGGGGTGGAGAGAGGATGAGGTGGAGGGGGCAGAGGAAGAGGAGGACAGCACTCTCGGCTCTGGGGATGCCAATGATGTGCCAACAGACGTGGCCAGACTCTTCCCAATGGCAGCGCACATGCTGAGGTGCCTGCGCAAGGACCCAAGGGTGATCCAGATGAAGCAGAGGGAGGACATCTGGATCTGCATGATGCTGGACCCACGTCTGAAGGGGAAGCTCAGCCAGTTCCTGCCTGCAGGAGGAGACCGTGCGCAACAAATGAGGGATTTGCAGCTGTCCCTTGTTGAGCGCTTGGAGGAAGCCTTCCCTCAGACATCCACCCCCACTGTCCAGCCAGCACAGAGGCAGCAGCAGGTGCCTGCATCCACCAGCAGCAAGCGCTCGCACACCACAGACCTGCTGTCTCTGACCCAAGAGCTCTACATGAGTGTAGAGCTGCCAAGGACTAGAGAGGAGGTGCCTGCAGCAGCATCCTTCTCCAGTTAGAGGCAGCGCTTGACCCGCATGGTGGCTGACTACATAGGGTCCTTCAGCGGGCTTGACAGCGTGGCCCCTGTTGATCCCATGGAGTAATTGGTCAAGCACCTGCCGATCTGGAGCGAGCTTGCGCAGTACGCCCTGGAAGTGCTCTCCTGCCCCCCTTCCAGCGTACCGTCAGAGCGTTGCTTCAGTGCAGCCGGTGGAGTCGTCACTGACAAGCGATCTCGTCTGTCTCACAAGTCTGTGGACAGACTGAGGTTTCTCAAAATGAACCAGGCTTGGGTGGAAGGCGAATTCATGGCCCCTGTTGTTGGCGAGAGGGGTACATGAAGTGACGACTGGCACACACACATACACCTGCTGCTGCTGCTGCTGTTATATTTCATCCTGCTGTCTGTGTGTTTCCACTGCCAGGGAACACATTACAAGGTGCTGCTGCCCAAGCGCCACCAGCTATTACGCTCAACAATGGCTGCATTAATTTGAAAAAAATTGTTATTATTTTAGAGGTGTCCAGGTTGAAAACTGTGCTGTCCCAATTGTGTATTGGACACAATGTGAGCTTCACGACCGCTGTCTGGAACCTCATGCTGTTTATTTACGGCCCTGGTACCACCGCTAGGACCCAGGGCCTACTATGTCTCGCTGCCTGCCCTCCTGCCTGCTGCCAAATGCCAGTCTGCCACACACTTATTCTGAGGGGTGGAGGGATATCCCCTTGTAACACGCAGCTGAGCAGTTGTTATTCACTGTGCTTTGACCTCCCTTCGCGCTTGGTTCTTTTATACATACGCTCAACAATAGCTGCAATAATTTAAAAAAAAAATTGTAATTATTTTAGAGGTGTCCGGGTTGAAAACTGTGCTGTTCCAATTGTGTATTGGACACAATGTGGGCTTCACGACCGCTGTGTGGAACCTCATGCTGTGTATTTATGGCCCTGGGACCACCGCTAAGACCCAGGGCCTACTATGTCTCGCTGCCTGCCCTCCTGCCTGCTGCCAAATGCTAGTCTGCCACACACACTTATCCTCCTCACGCTGCCTGCTGTTATATTTCCTCCTGCTGTCTGTGTGTTTCCACTGCCAGGGAACACATTACAAGGTGCTGCTGCCCAAGCGCCACCAGCTATTACGCTCAACAATAGCTGCATTAATTAAAAAAAAAAAAAAAAATTGTAATTATTTTAGAGGTGTCCGGGTTGAAAACTGTGCTGTCCCAATTGTGTATTGGACACAATGTGGGCTTCACGACCGCTGTCTGGAACCTCATGCTGTTCATTTACGGCCCTGGAACCACCGCTAGGACCCAGGGCCTACTATGTCTCGCTGCCTGCCCTCCTGCCTGCTGCCAAATGCCAGTCTGCCACACACACTTATCCTCCTCACGCTGCCTGCTGTTATATTTCCTCCTGCTGTCTGTGTCTCCTCTCCACTGCCCGGGAACACATTACAAGGTGCTGCTGCCCAAGCGCCACCAGCTATTACGCTCAACAATAGCTGCAATAATTAAAAAAAAAATTGTAATTATTTTAGAGGTGTCCGGGTTGAAAACTGTGCTGTCCCAATTGTGTATTGGACACAATGTGGGCTTCACGACCGCTGTCTGGAACCTCATGCTGTTCATTTACGGCCCTGGAACCACCGCTAGGACCCAGGGCCTACTATGTCTCGCTGCCTGCCCTCCTGCCTGCTGCCAATTGCCAGTCTGCCACACACACTTATCCTTCTCATGCTGTCTGTTGTTATATTTCCTCCTGCTGTCTGTGTCTCCTCTCCGCTGCCAGGGAACACATTACAAGGTGCTGCTGCCCAAGCGCCACCAGCTATTACGCTCAACAATAGCTGCAATAATTTAAAAAAAAAATATTGTAATTATTTTAGAGGTGTCCGGGTTGAAAACTGTGCTGTCCCAATTGTGTATTGGACACAATGTGGGCTTCACGACCGCTGTCTGGAACCTCATGATGTTCATTTATGGCCCTGGTACCACCGCTAGGTACCAGGGCCTATTATGTCAGTCACATCACACGTTACTCCTCCTCCTGTAGCTGCATTGAGCTTCTGCTGTCTGTGTGCTGCTACCACTGCCAGGGAGAACAGAAGAAGGACTATTTTCTGCTGCCACCTGCCCACCCACTCTCCTACCGAGTACTGACTATTACCACACACTACAAATAGCTGCAAGCCTGCAGCTACTTCCTCCTCCTGCTGATGTCTGTGTTTTACCACCGCCAGGGTACACAGAAAAAGGCGCTGTGGCTTGCAATGTGCCACTACCTACCTATTATGCCATCAACACAAATATAACTATGGTGTTATTACAATAAAATTTTTCCACAAATGAAGTAAAAAAAAATATTACAAAAGAAAGGAAAACCAAGACACATAATATAATGATAGAGAAGAAGAGGAAGAAGAAGAAGAAGATGAAGAAGAAGAAGATATAGAAGAAGATGAAGAAGATGAAGAAGATATAGAAGAAGATGAAGAAGATGAAGAAGATATAGAAGAAGAAGAGGATATAGAAGAAGAAGATATAGAAGATGATGAAGAAGATATAGAAGAAGAAGATATAGAAGAAGAAGATATAGAAGAAGATGAAGAAGAAGAAGATATAGAAGAAGAAGATGAAGAATAAGAAGAAGATGAAGAATAAGAAGAAGAAGATGAAGAATAAGAAGAAGAAGATATAGAAGAAGAAGAAGAAGAAGAAGATATAGAAGAAGAAGAAGAAGATATAGAAAAAGAAGATATAGAAGAAGAAGATATAGAAGAAAATATAGAAGAAGAAAATATAGAAGAAGAAGATATAGGAGAAGAAGAAGAAGAAAATATAGGAGAAGAAGAAGAAGAAGAAGATATAGAACAAGAAGAAGAAGAAGATATAGAACAAGAAGAAGAAGAAGATATAGAACAAGAAGAAGAAGAAGATATAGAACAAGAAGAAGAAGAAGATATAGAACAAGAAGAAGAAGAAGATATAGAACAAGAAGAAGAAGAAGATATAGAACAAGAAGAAGAAGAAGATATAGAACAAGAAGAAGAAGAAGATATAGAAGAAGAAGATATAGAAGAAGAAGAAGATATAGAAGAAGAAGAAGATATAGAAGAAGAAGAAGAAGAAGAAGAAGAAGATATAGAAGAAGAAGAAGAAGAAGAAGAAGAAGAAGAAGAAGAAGAAGAAGAAGAAGAAGAAGAAGAAGAAGAAGAAGAAGAAGAAGAAGAAGAAGAAGAAGAAGATATAGAAGAAGAAGAAGATATAGAAGAAGAAGAAGATATAGAAGAAGAAGAAGATATAGAAGAAGAAGAAGATATAGAAGAAGAAGAAGATATAGAAGAAGAAGAAGAAGAAGAAGAAGATATAGAAGAAGAAGAAGAAGAAGAAGAAGAAGAAGAAGAAGAAGAAGAAGAAGAAGAAGAAGAAGATATAGAAGAAGAAGAAGAAGAAGAAGATATAGAAGAAGAAGAAGAAGATATAGAAGAAGAAGATATAGAAGAAGAAGATATAGAAGAAGAAGAAGATATAGAAGAAGAAGAAGATATAGAAGAAGAAGATATAGAAGAAGAAGAAGATATAGAAGAAGAAGAAGAAGAAGATATAGAAGAAGAAGAAGATATAGAAGAAGAAGAAGAAGATATAGAAGAAGAAGATGAAGACGACGTAAATGAAGACTTCCAACAACCATTTTGGATACACCTTCTCATGCAAACACTTTTCATGAAGTTAATTTACTTTTTTTGAGACCTTTTTTATAACTACTACATCACCACAAAATCACTTGATGTTTTTCTTCATAAAAAAAGGTGGTTTAATGCATCATTGACCTCCTATACAAGTTTTACAAGCTATTTAAGGCCAGCTCGAATATTTTACTCGAATACAGACTCGGATAGTGACGTCGGATATCCGAGGTCGAATCGGATATTCGATTACATCGGATATCCGACTTCAAGTGAATTCGGATAGTTTACTATCCGAATTCGACCAAACTCGAATAGGATAATGAGGTATCCGAGCAACACTGTTGACACCTAGTTTCTACTCTGCTCTCTTTCTAATTGTTGGTTAAATATACCAGTCATGTGTGTGATTCTAACCTCAATGGAGTAAAATTATTTAACTAGCTAGAGCCGCGCGGACGTGAGCTTCACGTCTGCAACGGCAGGTGCTAGAGCCGCAGGGACGCGCTAGTCACGTCCCTGGAGTTTGGGGGGTCTGCAGGCAATCGTGCGGGCAGATGCCCACGATCGCGCTGCTGCTGCTAGCAGGGGGGATTGGCTGCAGGGGACAAAAGTCCCCTGTGCCAATCTGAGCATGTCTGGCGAGAATAAACACTGTTTTTGTTCAAAAACCGTGTTTATTCTGTAAATGGAGTTGCCACGCTATCCCCCGCAGTGATTTCCGCTGGTTTCCGCCACCCGATCGTTAATTTTATGAATGGGAACAACGTTCCCATTCATAATCTCCGTGTCGGCAATGTGATTGGAGGCTTCTGATGGAAGCCTACGTCACTTCCCTGGTTACAATGTAGTGTGATACATTGTATCCCAATTAGCGTACATTGGGCTTGATTCACAAAGCGATGCTAACCTAGTTAGCACGCCTAAAGACTTTGGGCGTGTTAAGTAGGGTGCTAACTAGGTTAGCACCGTTTTGAAAATCAACTCGTGCGCAAAGTCCCGCGCGCAAACTTTGCACGCACACAGCGTGGTGGATGCGAAAATGGTGCACCTGTTGTGCCTATAAGGTAGCATGGGGTGCGACTTTAATGTTGCATAGTGCAACATTAAGGTCACACCGCATGCGACCTTATAGGTGCATCAGGTGCGCCGTTTTCATTTCACACGCACCGCGCTGTGTGCAAGCAAAGTTTTGCGCGCAAGTTGATTTTATCACGACCTAACTGAGTTTAGGTGCGATAGAGGGATAGAGGGTGTGCTAACAGTTAGCACCGCTTTGTAAATCAAGCCCATTGTACGCTAATGGGATTTTTGCTCAGCAGGGACATCTTGTGGCCAAATAGTAAAACACACCTACTGACTTTGGGGACTAAAAATAAATTATTATCTATGTCAAGAGGGCATATACGTAATAAATAATGGAATATAAATTAGTGATGGATGTAAATCTGAAAAAATGCACCTTTATTTCCAAATAAAATATTGTCACCATACATAACCCTAGGGGTATAATTTTAACGTTACAATAACCGGGACAAATGGCCAAATAAAATGTGTAAATTTTAATTATGGTAGCATGAATTATTTTAAAACTGTAATGGCTGAAAACTGAAAAATAATGAATTTTTTTCATTTTTTTTCTTATTTTTCCCATTATAATGCATTTAGAACAAAATAATTCTTAGCATAATTTACCACTCAAAGAAAGCCTAATTGTTGGTGGAAAAAACAAGGTATAGATCATTTTGCTGTGATAAGTAGTGATAAAGTTATTGGGGAATGAATAGGGGGCGCGCTGACAGGTGAAAATTCCTCTCGTCCATAAGGTTAAAAATACCCGCGGGCTGAAATGGTTAAAATAAACACACAATGTAACTGAAAATGAATATTACATACTTACCTTATTGTTAATTCCTTTCAGAAGCTCGCCATTTTCTTTTGACAACTATTCCTTCCATTTCTAACAAGATTTTGTCAGAACTGAAATATATAAGTTGCTGTCAGTTATATATTAGTTGCTGTCAGTTATAATTGAAAGGACAACTGATGTGCAAGGTAATGTCCATGTTTCCCAATGGCTCAAATGGGCGATATTACAGTTGAACAGCATGCTGACCCAGAAGCTGTTACGGGTTTATCGCCATTTTTAAAATGGAGGACGGAGCAGTCCATTGAACACAGTGGATAGGACGCAGGAGAGGAGACAGATATTGATGAGTAGACTACACAGGAGGTAAGGATGACATGTGTATGTTTATTTTGACTTTTCATTTTCAGTTCAGGTTTGCTTTAAGATGCTGATATATAACATCACTGGGTGTAATATTCCTAAGAAATACAGTAGATGTGATACTCTTACATTGGAAGCTAGATGCCTTTCCAGGTAAACTTTGTACAGTTACACTGCACCTACTCCTTGCAGCACAAATCATTATTGCACGAACATGGAAGACTCCTGACACACCACTGCTGTCTCTGGTCCAGGGGCATAACCACAATTCAGTGAAACTTTGATGGGGTCCCCCAATATTCATACCCCTTTCTTTGGTGCTCTTCATGGCCTTGTTGCCCGTCTCACAAGGTTCATTAAACAAGTGTGGCCTTCATGATCTTCACACCCATTACAAGTGTAACCACACAAAACACCTGATCTGAAGTATAGTCCCCTGAGGAAGGAAAGTTAGTAGTTGGGGACCTCCACAGCTCTGGGCCCCCCTGCTATTGCAGGGACTGCCCCCTTCTCCCCCTACAGATTATACATCCGAACCAAATGTAAGCACCCCTCCCATGTACATAGGCAAACCCGGGGAGGGGGGGGGGGCTACAGCTGCCCAGAATCCCCCTCAGACCAGGGCTGGTGCAGTGTTTGGGGACAGGTACAAATTTATACACCAGAATATTTGCAGGTATCCTGCAGCTCACAGCACTGCCCCCTCTCTTTCCCACCTACAGTTCACTTTGGATGAAGCAGCAGCGTGTGTACAGAGCATGGAGCAGCTGTGTGTGTACAGAGCATGGAGCAGCAGCGTGTGTACATAACATGGAGCAGCAGCGTGTGTACAGAGCATGGAGCAGCAGCGTGTGTACAGAGCATGGAGCAGCAGCGTGTGTACAGAGCATGGAGCAGCAGCGTGTGTACAGAGCATGGAGCAGCAGCGTGTGTACAGAGCATGGAGCAGCAGCGTGTGTACAGAGCATGGAGCAGCAGCGTGTGTACAGAGCATGGAGCAGCAGCGTGTGTACAGAGCATGGAGCAGCAGCGTGTGCACAGAGCATGGAGCAGCAGCGTGTGTTCAGAGCATGGAGCAGCAGCGTGTTTACAGAGCATGGAGCAGCAGCATGTGTACAGAACATGGAGCAGCTCTGGGGAACTTAGGAGTCAGGTATGAGAACAGCCCTGTGCCCTGCTGTGTGAATGCTTCACTTTCCCCTTCATTAGCAATGTCGGCTGTCCTCATTATCATCTGTATCCAAACTGCTCCTGATCGATCCCATTGTCAATCGGAAACATATCGGACATTTAGGAAATAATTATCAGATCCTGTCAGGCAGATGGGAAATTGCATTATATGTACCCAGCATGATATCCTACCATATTATTAAGGAAGCCATACATTGGTCGATTGCCACCAGATCGACCAACAGATAGATCCCTCTCTGATCTAATATTATCACAGATGGATCTATTGGCTGCCCATACACTGCAAACAGATTTTGAATCGATGTCAGCATGAAATCGATTCACAATCTGTGGAGCCGCCACTGCCCGCTGCTCCCAGCAATACATTACCTCTCCGCCAGCGCAAGTCCCCGCTGTTCCTTCTGTCCACGCTGGGCATCTTCTCTTTACTTCCTGTCACTCCTGTAAACCAGCGGAAGTTCACGCAGTAGAAGGCGCTCTACTGTTTGAACTTCCCCTGACAGGATGGGACAGGAAGTAAAGAGAAGATGGCCAACCGGAGAAGGGACAGTGGGGACTCGCACCAGCGGAGAGGTAATATGCTGCTGCAGCTATGCTGCGTCAGTCGTCGGCCAATCGAATGCCGCTATGGACGCGCTCGATCAAGAGAAATTTTCCACCAGGACAGACCGACAGGATCGATCAATTTTAAATGGAAATTGGTCGATCGGTCAGCATTTGCATTATCGATTTAACAGCAGATTTGATCACAGTGATCGAATCTGCTGTATATCGGCGGGAATTCGAAGCAGTGTATGGGCACCTTTATACTGTACTGTGTGTGGCTGAGGAAGACGATGATGTAGATGGCCTGAACAATTGTATGTAATTAATGTAAAGGGCAGCACATCCTATGCATTTAATAGTAATACAGATTCACTTACATTTAAGAATAGAAAAAAATACAACATCATTTTCACACAAAGAATTTTATTATTTAAAATATAATGCTAATAAAATTGCCCTTTCCGTTCTCTCTGCAGTTGTGACTTTCCACAACCTGCTGACACATTCAAATCACGCTTCCATCCATGGCCTCAGTGCACAGGACCTCCCAGCCGGGGGCGTAACTACAAATCACGCTTCCATCCATGGCCTCAGTGCACAGGACCTCCCAGCCAGGGGCGTAACTACAAATCATGCTTCCATCCATGGCCTCAGTGCACAGGACCTCCCAGCCAGGGGCGTAACTACAAATCACGCTTCCATCCATGGCCTCAGTGCACAGGACCTCCCAGCCAGGGGCGTAACTACAAATCATGCTTCCATCCATGGCCTCAGTGCACAGGACCTCCCAGCCAGGGGCGTAACTACAAATCATGCTTCCATCCATGGCCTCAGTGCACAGGACCTCCCAGCCAGGGGCGTAACTACAAATCATGCTTCCATGCATGGCCTCAGTGCACAGGACCTCCCAGCCAGGGGCGTAACTACAAATCATGCTTCCATCCATGGCCTCAGTGCACAGGACCTCCCAGCCAGGGCGTAACTACAAATCACGCTTCCATCCATGGCCTCAGTGCACAGGACCTCCCAGCCAGGGGCGTAACTACAAATCACGCTTCCATTCATGGCCTCAGTGCACAGGACCTCCCAGCCAGGGCGTAACTACAAATCACGCTTCCATCCATGGCCTTGGTGCACAGGACCTCCCAGCCACGGGCGTAACTACAAATCACGCTTCCATCCATGGTCTCGGTGCCAGGACCTGCCAGCCAGGGGCGTAACTACAAATCACGCTTCCATCCATGGCCTCAGTGCACAGGACCTCCCAGCCAGGGGCGTAACTACAAATCATGTAACCCAACCCCCCCCCCCCCCCCCCCGCCCCCAGCAAAACTTTGGTGGGGCAACCTCAATGTGCACACCCTTCACCTGCCACCATCAGAAATTTTGGGACCCCTCACACATCATCAGGCCTGGGCCCCCCTTCCTAGGGCCCATCCACTGGTTGCTGTGCCCGCCCACTAGCCACTCCACCCCCATGTCCGAAATGCGCGGCGGCGAAAAATGTGCATGGCTCCAACACTGAAGAAAGCAGCATGCACAGCGTCATGCCGCAAAAAAGTAGGCGTGACCGTGGCATGTGGAGCCAAATACTAGCCAAATACAGGTAGTCCCCGGTTAACAAATGAGATAGGGACTTGTAGGTCCGTTCTTATCCTTTATCCGTTCTCTTCTGTCCCCCTCTTTTCTTCCTGTGCATCTTTTGTCCCCCTCTGTCTCACCTCAGTTTGTGCCTATTTTGTGTCCCTCTGTGTGACCTCATGTTCTCGTCTCATATCTTTTTTTCCCCTGTGCCTCTTTTGTCCACCTCTTTTCTCCCTGTGCCTCTTTCATCCCCCTGTGTTACCTCTTGTCCCCTACCGTCTCAGCTCGTCCCCCTGCCCTAGCCAGGTATAGGTGCCCCCAGTATAGGTATCCAGGCATAGGTGCCCCCAGTATAAGTAGCCAGCTATAGGTGATGCCCCAGTATAGGTAGCCTGGTGTAGATGCCCCCAGTATAGGTAGCCTGGTATAGCTGGTGCCCCAGTATAGGCCAGCAAGATTCAGGTGCCCCAGTATAGGTATTCAACTATAGGTGGCGCCCCGGTATAGGTAGCCTGGTATAGTTGCCCCCAATATAGGTAGCCTGGTATGGGTGGTGCACCAGTATAGGTAAGCCAGGTACAGGCGCCCCCAGTATAGGTAGCAAGCTATAGGCGCCCCAGTATAAGTAGCCAAGTGTAGGTGATGCCCCAGTATAGGAAGCCAGGTACAAGTGGTGCCCTCAGTAAAGGTAGCCAAGTATAGGTGGTGCCCCAGTACAGGTAGCCAGGTATAGGTGTCCCCCAGTATAGGTTGCTAGGTATAGGTGGTTCCAGCCCCAGTGTAGTTAGCTAGGTATAGGTGGTGGCCCAGTATAGGTAGCATGTAGCCAGATATAGATGGTGCCCCAGTATAGAAAGTCTGCTGTAGTGGGCTCACTCATCTGCTCCTCACGTTCAAGCGCTGTCGTCACTCTTCTCTCAGTGCTGGAACGCGGTGTGCTGGTTAGTAAGCCACAGGCCCGCAGCCAGCACACAGGCCCTTCCAGTGCTTTTGGGGGGCCCAGGACCCCCAGAAGCAGTGGGCCTCTCACTGCAGTGTCAATTGTCCCCCCCTGATGGCTGCCCTGTTCCCTTGCCTCTCCTTGGTGACCGTCCCAGCCACGGGGCACTTCTTGCAGTGGTCATAAACCATGCCTGGCCATCATCTTCACACCCATAATATAACAGAAACACCTGATCTGAAGGATGGACCCCTTTATAGGAGGAAGGGAAAGCTAGTGTTCCTCTCACAATTCTGGCCCCCCCTGCATTTGTGATTGGTCTCCATTTCTCTGCAGTCTGCACAGAGGATAGGGTACCATTTCAGTCATACCCAGCCCTGCTCTTAGTTTTACTGCAGTAATGTTTATATAAAGTGATGCCATTCTTCACTTTACCACTGGGACTGACCAGGTGCCTATAGTGGGAGGATCTTCCTGCATCTTCAGAACAGAATAAGGCAAGAATCATCTGTCTGGTCTCTCATGTCTAGTCAATGAGCTTAGCTGAAATGGAGCAGCTTGCGGAGCCTCCCTTTAACAAAGCTGATCACTATAAATAGCAGACAGCAGAAGGGCTGGACAGAGTCATGTTGCCTCTGTGTGGAGACAAACATCTCCCTCTGATATTGGGGTGCCCATATAGCAGGGCTCCACATACTGATAAGGGTTGCCAACTGTCCGTATTTAGACAGACAGTCCGTACAAATCAAGGCACAAATGAGCTGCCAATACTTCTATACTTTCTCTGTAGGTGTACATTCTTTTAAACAGACCTCAGCCCAGTCCAGAACCTGTGGTGCCCATGTGTGTTTACTGTGGCCGCAGCACCTTTAAGCCCCAGCACCTCCCTCTGGCCGCGATGCTAGACTTGCTTACTAGGATGTTTTTTAAACATTTAGATGCTGTGCTTAATGTCTGACCTTGTGCAGTCCCCATAAATGCCCATGTGCAGTGGCGTAGCTAAGCAGCTGTGGGCCCTGATGCAAGTTTTACATGGGGCCCCCCAAGCACTTTATACATAACAATTGATACGGGGCACCAAAATCTGCCAATGGCAACTACAGTGTTAGAGGTGCAAGAAGGGGATGGGGAACAGTTTGTTAATGATTACCAATATTCAAAGTATCTATAGAAGTGATTATGATGAGCACAGGACCAATAGAGAGCTAATACTGCAGTTGAGGGAGGGCCCTTCGGGGCCCCTCTGGCCCAAGGGCCCCGATGCGGTCGCAACCTCTGCAACCCCTATTGCTACGCCCCTGCCCATGTGTCAATTCACACAAAAAGCTTTTCATGGCGTTCAAAATAAAAGTAACATGCTGCATACACTGACTGTTCAGAGAGGTTACCAGGGCCGGCCTTAGGTTTCACAGCGCCCTGTTGCCCCCCCCCCTTTCATCCTACACACACGCGCACACGCACACACACACACACACACACACACACACACACACACACACACACACACACACACACACACACACACACACACACACACACACACACACACACACACACACACACACACACACTATAATTCGTGATCATCATGACTTCAGTTCTGTAGACTGCTCTGGGAGGGGATTTGGTGTCTTCACATCTTTGTCTGGAAGGTCCTGTGCCAGCTGAGATTCCACTCTGAGGCTTCAAGTAGACCTATAATAGCTGCTCTTTGGCTGCATCACTAGTCATCGCTGACAAACGCCAGATTGTGGCTGCCAATACCAGAACTGGCCACAGAGGATCTTGATATATTCCCAAAGGTTGTCATGGGGATGTCTGGAGGCTTTGGAAGTTGCTCCTGTCAAAAAGGATGGAGGAAAACCATTAATGCTGTGGCAATTGCATGCAATAACAATGAATATGGGGTATGGAGGAGATATTGGACAGGACAGGTTTTAAATGTGACAGAGACCACAAAAAGACGTGTGTGGGGGGTGTTAAATCATTGCCATATCGGTAGCAGATGGGACGATTGACTCTTCTCCATACTGTTGCTACTGGTCTGATCTGCACCAGGGTCGAACATGCACAACAATGGCCTCATCTGACGGCTAAAGGTGATCTGAATAGATGCTAATTGCCTTCACTTTACAGGGCTCTGATGGCTCTGAACTTCCGACAGGACTTCTGGGTCCCGATCGCATCTGATCACATGATATGACGTGTGATCGGGATCTAGGAGACCGTGTCAACGTCTCATGTCATCAAAACTAAGAAGACATGTTGGGGTTACATCGCTGCTGTGGTGAAGGAAGGAGAAGCCAATCCAGCCGTCCAAACAGATATCGAGGAAAGCTCCCTGCTGCTCTCTCTGCATACCCTGCCAACAAGCATGCCAGGCTGGGGACGGCACATTTCCCCAACGGCAGGAAAAAATCAGCCATGAAGCCAAATAAAGTATTACTTTATTTGGCTGCCAAAGGGTTAAAGGAAACCCAAGTTTTATTTTCCTTCTAAAAGCTAAAAAAGTAGGTTTAATGTCGCATTGTCATATATGAATGATACAGTCTTTCACACAGTCTCAGTGTCCCAGAGCTAAAATATATCATCTATTGACCTTTTTTTCTAATCTATCCCTGCAGTCAGAAGCTGTTCTCTGCCAGGCAAGAGTCTGTGGCTATAATACCTTATCAGTGACGACTACACTATAGTCCAACTATGTCCCAACTAAAGAGAAACTGTCACTTGCGTAGATGATGTTTAACTCTTTCAGGCAGAAAAAGAAGAAAAGGGACACAGCCTAGTCATTTGTATGCTTGGCACTTTACAACATACACATGACTATCTCATCATAGTAGCAGTAAAATATTTCCCGTGTTAGCCATAAGTAAAAGCAAGAAGTTTTGAAGAAGGATGATACCATTTATTGGCTAACTTAAAAGAATAAGAGTATAAGTATAAGCTTTCGGCTGTACAGCCATCTTCAGACTTCAGAATTGCAGTCTGAAGAAGGCTGCACACCTGAAAGCTTACTCTTATTTTTTTAAGTTAGCCAATAAATGGTATCGTCCTGATTCAAAACTTCTAGCTTCTATCTAATCACGCCATGTAACTTCGGGTACACTTTTACCATTTGCGGACCGCTGGCGTAAATCCTACGCTGCCTTATGGCCACCTAACTCTGATGCGGCGCTCCTGCGGTGATCGTGCGCCCCCGAGAGGGGAGATTAAGCTGTCATCTCCACTCAGTTATCAGAAGGCATCGCATATGGCTTCTAATCATGTGATCACTACGATCACCAATGGATCGTAGTGATCCCTGTTACTGATCCGGCGGTGGGGGGGAAAGAAGAGGATCCACTCACCTTCCTGCCGTTCCCACGGTGATCGGTGCTCTCCTCCACTTAGGCCACCATCGCCGCTCGCTCTGACGGCAGTACCGGGTCCCGGCTTGATGACGTCATCAAGCCCCGACCTGGAATTGAGCAACAGTACGAGCGGGGATGCCGGCTGGAGTGGAGGGGTCCACAGATGCTCATTGCTGGAGCCTGGATGGTGAGTAAATGCTGCTGGCTACAGGGGGGGGGGGACATCTGGCTACAAGGGGGACAAAAGCTCAGCTACCAAAAATGGAGATCCGGCTGCCTGACCCTCCCAAACGCTCCCCCCGCATGCAAATTCACCTGGGCCTTAAAGAGGATGTGTAACCTCAAAAAATCCCCTGGGGGGTACTCACCTCGGGTGGGGGAAGCCTCCGGATCCTAATGAGGCTTCCCACGCCGTCCTCTGTCCCACGGGGGTCTCGCTGCAGCCCTCCGTGCAGCCGTGACGTAATATTTACCTCCCTGGCTCCTGCGCAGGCGCTCTGACGGCTGTCGGCTCCGAACTACACGAAAATACCCGATCGCCGTCGGGTCTGCTCTACTGCGCAGGCGCAAGTTTCCGGCGCCTGCGCAGTAGAGCGGACCCGACTGAGATCGGGTATTTCCGTGTAGTTCCGAGAGGAAAGCAGCCACAGCGCCCCCGCTGGAGCCAGCAAAGGTAAATATTGAAATTACAGTCGGGCCTGTTGCCGGCTGTTCAGAGGGCTGCAGCGAGACCCCCGTGGGACAGAGGACGGCGTGGGAAGCCTCATTAGATCCGGAGGCTTCCCCCACCCGAGGTGAGTACCCCCCAGGGGATCTTTTTCATGTTACAGAGTCTCTTTAAGGGTGGTTAGGCAGCCAGTCCCCAATAGGTTAAAGACCTCCTGGTCTATCCTAGGTGATATATGTCAGCTTTCAGCAGTGGCTGTCCATCTACTGGATAACATTGGTCAGCTGAATATCACACAGAGGAATGCTGAAAAGTCCATTAAAGGACACCCAAGGTGAAAGTAAACTAACGAAATAAACAATTGTATATATCCTTGTCCTAAAAATTACTTTTTAAGATACAGTATTTCATAGTTTTATTTTATATTTAAATCTACTTTTTAAGTGTTTACTGTTTTATTGTTTTTGCTCAATGACACATTCATTGAAGTATGCCAGAGCTAAAAATCTATGAACTATTTATCCTTTTTATCTCTTTCCTGCTCTCAGAAGCCATTTTCTGCTAGGAAAGTGTTTTATAGTTGGAATTTCTTATCAGGGAGGGTCACACTGTAGTCACTTCCCATTTGAGTCAGGACTGAACACAGCCTAGTTATTTGTGTGCTAGGCACTGTACATACACATGTCTATCTCATCACGTCCCCTCCGGCATCCTTTAATTGAAGGCATTGGTTGGAAGAGATGTGACATTTCTGATGGAGATCATATTATTTTTCATGTCGCAATATTTTTGCTGTTTCTTATTACTATTTAGCCAACGTTTGTGGATTTTTACCAAGAATCCAAGAAGTTTAGTGAATTTGGGGGTCCCTCCATTGGATTTCATTCTGCCTGTGCTGTAACATTTCTTAAAGAGGAACTCTACTGAAAATAAAATAATACAATGGCTTATTTTTTACAGTATTTTTTACATTCTGAAATGTATCACTGGTGGCGACAACTTTACTGTTTTCAAGTGCAGCTCTGTGGAATGTCTGTATGCTCATTGCTCAGTGTTCTGAAGCCAGTAGACAAATTAACTGGTTTCCCAGAATGCTCTGGAATTCCACACCCCTAAACAGCCTAGGCTGTGACATCACTGGGAGAGTTAGGTTACATACCAATATACAGCAATATATTGATATAGGGAGTATTTCAGATGCTAGAACCAGGATAATTTGGTGGCGTAGTGGTTAGTGCTCTTGCCTTGCAGCGCTGGTTTGAATCCCAGCCAGATCAACATCTGCAAGGATTTGGTATGTTCTCCCTGTGTCTGTGTGTGTTTCCTCCGGGCACTCTGGTTTCCTCCCACATCTCAAAAACATACAGATAAGTTAATTGGCTTCCCCCTAAATTGGCCCTAGACCAGGCATGGGCAAACTCGGCCCTCCAGCTGTTATGGAACTACCAGTCCCACAATGCATTTGCCTTTATGAATCATGACTGTGGCTGTCAGACTCCTGCAATGCATTGTGGGACTTGTAGTTCCTTAACAGCTGGAAGGCCAACTTTGCCCATGCCTCTCCTAGACTATGATACATACATAGACATGTGACTATGGTAGGGACAAGATTGTGAGGGACATTTAGTGACAAGACAATACACTCTGTACAGCGCTGCGCTATATAAATACTTAAATAAATTTAAAAACAAAAATTAACACAAAAGTGGGTATCCTGAATAATTTACTGCATTCTACAATATGTCACTACAAGGCCTCTTTAACATAAATAAGTCTCACCAGTTTTGTTGCCCCCTGGTGGACATTCTGTAGGTTCTGTCCCGCTGGCTCCATCCACTCCCATTCACGTCTCCAGGAGAACTGAGCGCGTGGCAAGCGCAGGGCTGGCTGGTCTGTGGGCACCCCAAGGATGAGGCTGTCCATAAAGGTCGGCTTTGGTTTCTTCTTCTTCTTCCTCCTGGGAAGGACAAAGGTAAGAGACAGCGATAACACAAAGACCATTAACATATTCTACATATCGGAGCTCAAGGCATCCCAACAAGTGGGGACACTCAGGACAAGTAATGGCCCATACTCACGGGCAACTTTTTGGCATGTCGCTCGTCGCCAGGTCCCTCCGCATACACACGGCGGAGGGACCTGGCAACTGATGCGGCGGAAGCTGTCGCTGTTGTTCCTCCCCCCGCCGGAAGCGCCATCTACTTACAATTATGTTGCTGTCGCTAGTCCGCGTACTCACGCGGACTAGCGACAGTTGCGGCGGAGTTGCGGCGGCGACTGTCGCCAGGCGATTGACCGCGCCAATCGCCTGGCGACATCAGCGACGGGCGACAGTTCGGGGTGCGCGCTCGGGCAACGCCGCATACTCACGGGCGACCTGTCGCCGCAACACGCGCGCGCTGCATGTTGCGGCGACAATTGTAGCCCGTGAGTATGGGCCATAAGGCTGGGTTCTTTTGCTGTGGAGGAACAGATGCTTCATAGACAGTGAGCTTATAGGCAAACAAAGACACACAGAATGCCTTGTTTTCCATCATAGGGTACTGTTTATTTTTCTCCTGCACAGTGTTAGTGCACCAGTCCTGCCAATATCTACAGTGTGCAATCACTGCCCCCCCCCCCCCCTCCCCATCCTGATATCTGCAGTAACCTTCTGTGTCACCTCCTGGGAAAGTGACCAGCAGCCTGAGGACAGGAGTTCATTCACCCCAAACTGACACCTCAGTCAGGGTCCTTCACACCCCCTGCCGAGCCTGATTGTGTAAGTCAGCCAATAGGAACATTCCAATGTGACGGATCGATGTGGGGTGTAAAGAGCAGCGATAACAACAGGCAGAAAGTGAGGTCAACATGGGAGACAAGAGAATTACAGGGGAACTCCGACAAGTGGCAGTTAAGTGTTGTTCCTGTGTCCACTCACCGAATCTGGGGCACCCCTTTGGAACATGACCTCTATTCCATGCACAGCCTCCTCCTCCATGTGTAATGCCCATGTACATCTATGTGTAGCTCCTGATTTGTAACCTCCCTTTTCCATACACAGCAATCCCTCTTCCATCTCCAGCCATCCCCTTTTCATATAGAGCCAGTCCTTGAGGCATCAGCTGCCCAAGGCCCTGCTCTTTGTTGCCTTTCCAAAACTCTACCCATGTCCAGAAAAAGGGCTGAATTTCACAGTTTGATTTTGGCCTTGTATCATTTCTATACCTGAACCAGTAACTATTGTTTGCACTTATTCGTATTAATGAAACATGGTTTGTGACTTTTGAAATTTATACTGTTGCCTTGCGCATTTAACAATTGGGGCAAGTGCCCACTAGAAATTATGAATTACAAACGAAATTGGAAATCGGCACTTACCTGGGGCTTCCTCCAGCCCCTTGTAGCCATGAGGTCACTTCTCACAGTCGTGCGCAACTGTGCATGCGTGGCTCAATCACACACGCATCGGTGTAAGCCTCCTGCGCATGCACAGTTCAGTCTTTCAAGAACTGCGCATGCACAGGAGGCTTACAGAGACGCGCGCGTGATCAAGCCGGGTGTGCCGACGAACGTGGCTGCCAGCGGGACCACGGAGGGGACCCGGAGGGTGCTGACTGACCTCGCGGGCTACAGGGGTTTAGAGGAAGCCCCAAATAAGTGCTGATTTTTACTTCAGTGGTCTGCTCAGGATCCCTTTAGCAATTCCTTTGAGCTGGAATCTGTGAGCAGTGTAATTATCTCAGAGTGATATTCAACATAGCTCCCAATTGTCCCTCCATTGGAGGAACAGTCCCATTTTTGGAAATAAATCCCTCTGTCCCTCTTTCTTCCTTATTAGTCCCTCTTTCAAGACTGATGTGCCAATCTATAGTGGGATGCGAAAGTTTGGGCAACCTTGTTAATAGTCATGATTTACCTGTATAAATCGTTGGTTGTTATGATAAAAAATGTCAGTTAAATATATCATATAGGTATAGGAGACACACACAGTGATATTTGAGAAGTGAAATTAAGATTATTGGATTTACAAAAAGTGTGCAATAATTGTTCAAATAAAATTAGGCAGATGCATAAATTTGGACACCACAAAAAAGAAATGAAATCAATATTTAGTAGATCCTCCTTTTGCAGAAATTACAGCCTCTAAACTCTTCCTGTAGGTTACAGTGAGAGTCTGGATTCTGGTTGAAGGTGTTTTGAACCATTCCTCTTTACAAAACATCTCTAGTTCATTCAGGTTTCATGGCTTCCAAGCATGGACAGCTCTCTTTAATTCACATCACATATTTTCAATTATATTCAGGTCTGTGGACTGAGATGACCATTACAGAACGTTGTACTTGTTCCTACATGAATGCCTTAGTGGATTTTGAGCAGTGTTTAGGGTTGTTGTCTTGTTGAAAGATCCAGCCCCGGCGCAGCTTCAGCTTTGTCACTGATGCCATTGGTCTCCAGAATCTGCTGATACTGAGTGGAATCCATACAGTCCCTCAACTTTGACAAGATTCCCATTCCCTGCACTGGCCATACAGCCCGACAGCAAGATGGAACCACCACCATATTTTACTGGAGATAGCTGGTGTTTTTCTTGGAATGCTGTGTTCTTTTTCCTCCATGCATAATGCCCCTTGTTATGCCCAAATAACTCAATTTTAGTTTCATCAGTCCACAGCACCTTATTCTAAAATGAAGATGGCTTGTCCAAATGTGCTTTAGCATACCTCAAGCGGCTCTGTTTGTGCTGTGGGCAGAGAAAAGGCTTCCTCTGCATCACTCTCGCATACAGCATCTCCTTGTGTAAAGTGCGCCCAATGGTTGAACGATGCACAGTGACTCCATATGCAGCAAGATGTTGTAGGTCTTTTGTGCTGATCTGTGGGTTGACTCTGACTGTTCTCAACATTCGTCGCCTCTGTCTATCTGAGATTTTTCTTGGTCTGCTACTTCGAGCCTTAACTTGAACTGAGCCTGTGGTCTACCATGTCCTCAATATGTTCCTAACTGTGGAAACAGACAGCTAAAATCTCTGAGACAGCTTTCTGTATCCTTCCCCTAAACCATGATGGTGAACAATCTTTGTCTTCAGGTCATTTGAGAGTTAATTTGAGACCCCCATGTTGCTACTCTTCAGGGAAAATTAAAAGAGGTGGGAAACTTACAATTGACCTCCTTAAATACTCTCTCATAATTGGATTCACCTGTGTATGTAGGTCAGGGGTCACTGAGCTTATCAAGCCAATTTGAGTTCCAATAATTAGTTCTAAAGGTTTTGGAATCAATAAAATGACAACAGTGCACGAAATGTATGTGTCAAGTACCTGTGGTGATGGAGACCGTTGAGCTGAGGGTAGCAACCCTTGCAACTTGTCACCCGGTATCCCTGGAGTGTGAACAGGAGTACCTGGTATACAAGGGGCAGCAGCGCTCGCAGAACCATAGGCGTGGCGACAGGCCCGTTTCTAGGGCCGTGCGGCCCGTGCGGGCGCCCTGGGCGCTGAAGGCGTGTGGGCGCAGTATTGGAGGGGGCAGTCAGCCGCGGGGAGGGCAGCCCGACCTCTGCCTCCCTTCCTCTCCGGGCGCCCTCCGTGCTCCCCCCTCCGAGTGTGACTGACTGCACAGGTAGCGCTGTCTACAGAGCGCATTAGCGCAAATCACCTCCCTGGTTCCATCGCCGCCGGTCTCCTCTTCTCTTCATAGCCGCTGATAGATACACATGCTGCTTCCTGTTTAGCCGGAAGCAGCGTGTGTAACTTTATCAGCGGCTGTGAGGAGAAGACTGAAGAGCAGACCGGCGGCGATTGGAACCAGGGAGGGAGGTGAGTTGCGCTGATGCGCTCTGTACACAGCGCTTCCTGTGCAGTCAGTCACACTCGGAGGGGGGAGCACGGAGGGTGCCCGGAGAGGAAGGGCTGCCCTCCCCGCGGCTGACTCTCCCCTCCATTACTGGGGGCGGGAAGCTACCTATCTAACCACACTGGGGGGCACCTACCTAATCTAACCTATACTGGGGGGCAGCTACCTATCTAACCTATACTGGGGGGCACCTACCTAATCTAACCACACTGGGGGGCACCGACCTAATCTAACCACACTGGGGGGCACCTACCTAATCTAACCTATACTGGGGGGCACCTACCTAATCTAACCACACTGGGGGGCACCTACCTAATCTAACCTTTACTGGGGGGCACCTACCTATCTAACCACACTGGGGGGCACCTACCTAATCTAACCACACTGGGGGGGCACCTACCTAATCTAACCACACTGGGGGGCACCTACCTAATCTAACCACACTGGGGGGCACCTACCTAATCTAACCTATACTGGGGGGCACCTACATATCTAATCTGTATTGGGGGCAACTATTCTGACTCCCTATATTAGAGGCACCCACCTAGCTAACCGGTACTGGGGGCACCTACCTATCTAACCTATACCGGGGGCACCTGCCTATCTAACCTATACTGGGGGCAGCTATACCGGCTACCTATACTGGAGGCACCTACCTGGCTAAAAGGGGGCAACTATACTGGGGCACCTATGCCTGGCTACCTATACTATGCCTGGCTACCTATACTTGGGGGGGACCTATAGCTGGCTACCTATACTGAGTGTAACTAGACCTGGCTAACCTATACAGCGGGCATGTATACCTGGCTCCGCGGGGGGGGGGGCGCAATTTTAACACCCTCGCCCTGGGTGCATTTTAGCCTAGAAACTAAAGTGCATGACCAAGCTGGAACCACAGCACTCCCACAGGCTGAGTCTGGTACTGCAGGGACTCAGCAGCCAGGATGGTTGAACAGCAGAGCAGATCCTTGGACAAGCTGAAGTCGGCAACAAAGCGGGTTCTCGTACAGGCAGAGGTCGGGCAACAAGGGGGTACTCAGACAGGCATGAGTCAGCAACAGATCGGATAGTCGTACAAGGCAAGGTTCGGCAACAAATCGGGAAGTCAGGCGGGCCAAGGTCAGAATCCAGAACATCAAGCAAACGGGCAGACACAAAGTCACGTCACGGGAGATACAACACTAGCTGCAATACTACAGCACTCTGCAGACTTATATAGGCCGTTTGGCACGAACCGCGTATCGCATCATGCACGCACACTCGCGCAAACACATCACGCAGACATGCATTTACAGAACACCCTTGCGCGCACGCAGCACTCACAGTAACACCTTTCGGCACCAACGCTTACACCGCGCAACGCGCGTGGGCGAGCACCGACAGACCACCCCGCAAGAAAGCCCGCCGGGACCCCACAGGGTGACTGCCAGCATCCTTATGTGCCAGCCGCCTCGACTGAACAGGTAACTGACTGTGACAGTATACACCTGCCCAATTTTATTTAAACAATTATTACACACTTTCTGTAAATCCAATGAACTTCATTTCACTTCTCAAATATCACTGTGTGTGTCTCCTATATGAGATATTTAAAATACATTTTTTATCGTGACAACCAACGATTTATGCAGGAAAATCATGACGATTAACAAGGTTGCCCAAACTTTCGCATCCCACTGTATATTAATATATGTATTTTTCTACTGGAAAATGTGCTCAACTGTCTCCAAACTTTATTCCCATCAATTAAATTGATATTTCTTATATTCAAATGTCAAAATGAAGAAAAATTAAAGGTGGGAGAAAGGACCAACGAGGCTTGGATGATAAAACGACATCTTTTGATTCTGGATTCCTTGTGATATGCATGGCGAGGGGTGTGGTGGGGGCGTGGTTATAGGTGTGGCGGGGGCTGAGGTGCACCTTCTCTTGTCTACTGTCTAATGGTCCCAGCTGAGTGATGTCATTTCCTGCCACTCCTGGTTGCCCAGGTCTCATGGAGGGGCTGTAGCACTAGCTAGTACTGCTTTCAGGAGAAGTTGTTTGGCTTTGTACCCTGGTGTTTGGTTGTTATTATGAATGCTGATTCTGTAGCCGAGATAAATCTGGCATCTGTACGGATGCACCCTGTATATAATTGAGTTTTGTAGAATATAACTATTTCAGGTAATTTAACCTCCTTAGCGGTAATCATTAGTTTAGCTTGGGGTGGAAAAAACATGCCAGGAGCCAGGGCCGGATTTACCATAAGGCACCCTAGGCACGTGCCTAGGGGCGCCTGGTTGGCCAAAGGCGGGGTTAATTCATGTCCCTTTAAAATTGAAACCGTGAAAAATGCAACACTAATGCAAGCGCCGCCCGCCGCCTCCTCCTTGCACCGTGATCCGGCGGCTGCGGCCACAACTACAGTGAGGGGCGGGCGGCTAGTGATAGACACACAGTCTGTCATTATGTGCCGCTCTCCCCGCCCACCGGCCGCCCTATTCATGCCTGCACGCAGCGCTTCAAGTGAACAGCAGGCTGCGTGCATAGGCGGCGGGGGGCGGAGCGATTGTTCCTCTGTATTGCCGGCTGAAGTCCTGGGGCTGGGAGCGTGGCTAACCACGTGGGCGGCCAAGAGGATGCGGAGGGACTCACCGGCGAAATTAGCCTGCCTGGCTGTGCCCAGAGCCATGATGGAAGGGGATAAAGAGGACGAATACAGCAGCAGCAGCAGCACAGGTAGGCAAAAAGCTCTGCCCACCGACACCTCTCCTGTCCATTAAAGCTGCCAACAGCCAACCAGAATCTGTTTTCAGGTGACAGACGGGGAGGGGGGGATGGGGCGGACGAAACAGCCCTGTAGGTAGGACTGTAGGAGATAGCCCTGGCCTGCACTGTATAGTTACAGCCCGCCCCGCCCCCTGTGTATACTATTGGGGGATTGAAGATGTCTGCACACGTGTGTGACAGTCACAAACAGCAGTGTGTGACACAGTGCCCCGTGGTCCCTGGAGACTGGAGAGTGAATGAGACTGACTTGCTGCGACATGACACAGACCAGAGAGAGGGAAAAACCCACAAAGTTAGTGACACAGACACTTAGTTTTTAAGCAGAGTAAGTGACTGATTTTTTTTTTTTTTTTTTTTTTTTTTTTTAGCTTGTCTTGGCTCCTGTTGCAAGCAACAGGAGTCCCGGTTAGCAAGGCTATTAGCCCCGTGCACGGAAAAAGCGTGAGTGCCCTAAAGCACCCCCACAAAACGTGCACGAGTAGCCACGGGCCCCACAATACAGCAGGGCCCTTCCGGTTGTTCCCCGAAGGGAACCTTCCCCCTTTGCCATCGGCTCAGGGGGTGGCATCCTCCAACACCCGAGGGGTTGGAGGATCCTGGGGTCCTCCGAGGAGGACCCCGACTGTGCCCAGTGGTTACCCAAAGGGCCTGGCCATGTGGCATCCCACATGGTCCGGGTGGCTCCCCCGAGGGGGAGCCGGGTGGGAACCGAAGTCCCCGGTGCCAGCAAGCTGGCCCCGACCTTGCGGCCGGAGTGATAAAAATTCCGCACTCTCCCTAGCCAAAAGGCCGGGGAGCTGCGTTAGTCAGCTCTGCATATGGGCAGTACAGACCAAAGCACCCTACTTCCGCCTGAGATCTGCCACATCTCAGGTTTTTTCAGGTGCACCTGGAGCGCCACTTCCAGGGGCAGTACGCCTAAGCAAAGCCCTCAGCTATTCAGCCTCGACCATGGTATAGATCCATTCAATCAGTCCCTGAGAATTATGAACCAGGACGGACACCTTTACTAGAGGACCAGAGGTTCCCATCCCCCCTGCTCAACTCGTTCAAGGTTCTTTCCCCCCCCCCCCCCGGGTGACCAGGCCGGGGTTCCCAGTAGCATGTCTCCCAAAAACCTCAAGCACAGATACTACACTTGATCTTAGCCAAAAGGCCGAGAAGTAAGTGACTGATTGCAGACCCGACCCCCCCTCCTTTTCCTAGCAGAGACTACAACAGACAGTAGTGTCCCCTGCTGAGACAATCCTGTGATGCTTCCCAGTGTTTCCATAGGGCGATATCGCAGCTCTGTCCAGCTGTCACCTGACCTGATAAGATGTCATTGCTGCTCTGATCAGGTCAGGTGACAGATGGCCGGTGCTGCTGAAATTGCCCTATGAAAACACTCCTGGATTCCAGGTTGTAGGTGTCAGATTGGGAGGGGGACTACTTGATGGTGTAAAGGGAAGGATTTCGTCAGCAGGCACACAGGGGATGGGGGAGGGGAGTAATGTAGTCTCTCAGTGGGGAGATCAGTAAGGTTTAAATGATACCTTAAATATATCTTCAAATTCCTGTGTGCATGGGGGTAATTGTGTATACGTTTACTGCACCTCCCTGGACGGGCGTCTGTCTCCATTTGCCTTTTATCCTCCCAATTCTAAGGGTCCTGGTCAGCGCCCTCTGACCCGGATATACTACGCTGCAAATGCACAGTATGTCTGCTTGGGCGCCTTTTGACTGCACAAGCTCGGAAGTCTAATTGCTTTATGTGCACGCTGCCGCACCAAGACATACTCAACGGACATATTGTGCATGCGCAGAGTATTATGTGAGGGTCAGAGGGTGCCGACAAGGACACATAGAATGGGGAGGATAACAGGCAAACAGAGGCAGAGGCTGGGCCACAGAGGTGCGGTAAGCCTGTGCATAACTCCCCCCCCCCCCCACACACACAGGGCATCAATTTGAGGCTATGTTTCAAATTAAAGTATCCTTTAACCCTCCTGGCGGTTTGGCAAAATCCGCCAGGGGGCAGCAAATACGTTTTTTTTTAATTTTTTTTATTTTTTTCATGTAGCGAGACGAGGTCTCGCTACATGATAGCCGCTGCTCAGCGGCATCCCCCCAGTCCCTCCGATTGCCGCCGGCGATCGGAGATCAGGAGATCCCGTTCAAAGAACGGGATCTCCTGGAGGGCTTCCCCCGTCGCCATGGCGACGGGGCGGGATGACGTCACTGACGTCGTGACGTCAAAGGGGACTCCGATCCACCCCACGGCGCTGCCTGGCACTGATTGGCCAGGCAGCGCACGGGGTCTGGGGGGGGGGCGGCTGCGGCGACGTGTATAGCGGCGGATCGGCGGGTAGCGGCGGCGATCCGGCACTGCACGCAGCTAGCAAAGTGCTAGCTGCGTGCAGCAAAAAAAAATTATGCAAATCGGCCCAGCGGGGCCTGAGCGGTGCCTCCCGGCGGCATAGCCCGAGCTCAGCACGGGCTTACCGCCAGGGAGGTTAAGGCTGACCTGAACTCTTAAACAGGACAGAAGATAAAACAGAGAGAAGTGCACCCTGTGTGTATTTAGAGAGTTTAGCCTGTCTAATTCCCACTCATCTGTGTCTAATCACAAGTTGTAATTTGATCTCTCAGCTGTTTCCTCTGCCATAGCAGATAAGCTAATTTGAAAGCACATCATGTTAACAAAATGTCTGCTTTCATGGAAGTAGACACACTGCAGATTTATTGCAGGATTTGTATCAGCTGTAACAAAAATGTTTTTCTTTAAAGGTTATTATGCTTTTTTTAATTTTTTACAGCAGAGAGGATGTTCCTAGTTCAGGTCCGCTTTAAGGACTGATGAGACTCTTATTATAATAAGTCACAAGTAAGATCAGGTCAGCACACTGTTATCACAATGCAGTGTTCCGTTTATTGTAGAAGTCGACAAAGACTTCTGCAATAAACAGAACACTGCAGTGTGACAATGGTGTGCTGACCTGATCTTACTTGTGACTATAGACTTTGGGGTAACGTGACTTGGCACCCAGGTCAAGCACCCAACATACGGGTGAGGTGTGCCACTTCAAAATCCGTGCATATTATAATAAGTGTCACCTGTAAGGATCAAGCTAAATCCTTACTGTAAGATCATGTGAGTACACCCAGTGTACTGTTTCTATAAAGTGGGGAGGAGGGACGACGGAGCAGTTTCCCACTGGCTTGGAGGAGGTGATCAATGTACCAATGTACTGCCTGCCTGTCACTAGGACTGACCGATCACTACCACCCTGGCAAGCGCACTGTTCAGCCTCCCGTCTGAAAGAGACCTCACCGATTTAAATTTAACTAATCAAATGCCACTGCAGCTGATTTTGATTAATCTAACTTTCAACCTGCAGACTATTTGCAACCAAATTTGCATCAACACACCGAGCATCCATATTGCCTACCACCACCTTCCTATCCATAGAATCTACCCATCACTAAAATCTACTTAGTACCCGCCTGTAATTAGAAACTGTGTGTTATTAGTATTACTTCCTTGTGATTTGTATTACAGGTATCTGCTTGTTGCTGGTAGTAGACTATCTTTGGTAAAATTCTGCACGCCATTGGCAAAATCTGCATATTGTTGGTATTCTCTACTTGTCTTGGGTAGTATCTTGAGTAAAAAAAGGGGCGTACCTTGGGGTGTGGCTTGTGCTGATGGGCGGGGCTTAGGGCGACAGAGCTTCTGTGCCTATAGGCTCCCTGCCAGGAGCGGTTATCCCAAACTGAGCTCGTGGTAGCCACTGGGAGGTCTGTGCAGAGTACTGCGTGCAGCGGGCGTTTTTACTCACCTCCCGAGGGATCCCGACGTGGGATGCCATTCTTCTTCCTCTCCTCTGAGGCTCTGCTTCTCCTTGGTGAGATCACTATAGGGTTACAGCGCCACACGGTGGACGGAGGGAAAACTGCAGAGCCAGATTCCAGGGAGGTGAATGAGTGCTGGGGCTGCTGCAGAACTCACTAGCAGCATGATTTTTTTCCAGGTTTTATGATCTAAAATCATGCAAAAAAATTGCACCGCATTTAGACCCTAAAATCTGGAAAGAATCATAACACTAAGGGGTTAAGGGACATCAGTATCCCTCTTCCTCAGGAGACTTTTTGCAGAGTTAAGCTTCTCAGAAACAAACATGCATAACATTTCTGGAGGACAGAGAAAAGGGGGACACTTACCGGAGGTAGTAGAAGAGCAGAGTGACCTGTGACACCAGCAGGAGGCTCCCCACACAGGACTCCACAATCACCGCCAGCAGGAACGCTGCAAGAGACCATATGTCATACACACATATCCTGTGCACCCTAATACACCTCAGTATACCTCATCCCACAATAATACCGCAACACAGCCCCCCATACACCCCAATATACCTCATCCCACACTAATACCGCAAGACAGCCCCTATACACCCCAATACACCCCAGTACACCTCACCCCACACTAATACCACAACACAGCTCCCATTCACCCCAATACACCCCATCCTACACCCCAGTACAGCTCCTACTGTGCTAATACTACAACACAGCCCCCCATACACCCCAATACACCCCAGTACAGCTCATACTGTGCTAATACCATTACACAGCCCCCCATACACCCCAATACAACCCAGTACAGCTCATACTGTGCTAATACTGCAACACAGCCCCCCATACACCCCAGTACACCACTCACTGCACCCAGATACAAATCATTCTAAACTAATACTGCAACACAGCCCCGATACTACCCAATACACCCCATCCTACACCCCAGTACAGCTCCTACTGTGCTAATACTACAACACAGCCCCCCATACACCCCAATACACCCCAGTACAGCTCATACTGTGCTAATACCATTACACAGCCCCCCATACACCCCAATACAACCCAGTACAGCTCATACTGTGCTAATACCATTACACAGCCCCCCATACACCCCAGTACACCACTCACTGCACCCAGATACAAATCATTCTAAACTAATACTGCAACACAGCCCCGATACTACCCAATACACCCCATCCTACACCCCAGTACAGCTCCTACTGTGCTAATACTACAACACAGCCCCCCATACACCCCAATACACCCCAGTATACTTCATCCCACACTAATAACGGAACACAGCCCCCCAATACACCCCATCCTACACCCCAGTACAGCTCATACTGTGCTAATACCATTACACAGCCCCCCATACACCCCAATACAACCCAGTATACTTCATCCCACACTAATAACGGAACACAGCCCCCCAATACACCCCATCCTACACCCCAGTACAGCTCATACTGTGCTAATACCATTACACAGCCCCCCATACACCCCAATACACCCCAGTACAGCTCATACTGTGCTAATACCATTACACAGCCCCCCATACACCCCAGTACACCACTCACTGCACCCAGATACAAATCATTCTAAACTAATACTGCAACACAGCCCCGATACTACCCAATACACCCCATCCTACACCCCAGTACAGCTCCTACTGTGCTAATACTACAACACAGCCCCCCATACACCCCAATACACCCCAGTATACTTCATCCCACACTAATAACGGAACACAGCCCCCCAATACACCCCATCCTACACCCCAGTACAGCTCATACTGTGCTAATACCACAATACAGCCCCCGTACACCCTTTGCTACAACTTACAGAATTCCTGCAATAAATCTGCAGTATTTCTACTTCCTGCTTTCATGGAAGCAGATAAAGGGTTAACATCCTGTGTTTACATATTAGCTTTGACTGCCAAATTCCTGTGCTGACAAAGCTGAGAGCTTAAATTACACTTGTGATTACTTGAAGATGAGGGGGAATTAGACAGGCTTTTCTCTCTAAAACACACAGGGAGCATTTATCTCTGTTTTCCTTGTGTCCTGTACAAGAGTTCAGGTCCTCTTCAACATGCTTATATCCAATTTTTTTTTTTTTTTTTTGAAAAGTATTGCTGTTGGCGTCAAATTCAAAATAAGCAAAAAATCTTTTGTCAATATTTTAATGTGGTGTTTACGTGTTTACGTGATTTAATAATGATATGTTGTTTTTATTTCTCTTTCCCACAGTGTCCCAATATTTTAGGAAATGGGATGTAAAATGGCCCATGTAGTCAATCTATTGATCTCTGCCTCACATTGCTGGCATGCACAGTGAAAGCTCGTCATTAGCGGGGTGATTACCAGTGGCGTAGCAGCTAAGGAGCTGTGGGCCCTGATGCAAGTTTTACATGGGGCCCTCCAAGCACTCTGTACATAACAATTGATACGGTGCACCAAAACCTGCCAAGGACAACCGCAGTGTCAGAGGCGCAAGAAGGGGATGGGGAACAGCTTGTTAAAGAGAGTCTGAAGCGAGAATAAATCTCGCTTCAGAGCTTATATTCAGCAGGGGCATGTGTGCCCCTGCTAAACCGCCGCTATCCCGCCGCACAACGGGGGTCCCTTACCCCCCAAATCCCCTCTGTCCTCGCTGGGGATCTCTTCTGCATAGAGGCAGGGCTAGCCGCCGCAGCCCTGCCTCACACGCGTCTGTCAGCGCGTATCTCTGCCTCTCCCCCGCCCCTCTCAGTCTTCCTTCGCTGAGAGGGGCGGGGGAGAGGCGGCGATGCGCCGCTGATAGACGACGCTTAGAGGCAGGGCTGCAGCCGTTAGCCCTGCCTCTATGAGCAGCAAAATCTACGACAGTTGGTCGTAGATTTTGCAGGGGGGGGGGATTTGGGGGGTAAGGGACCCCCGTTTAGCCGCGGGATAGCGGCGTTTTAGCAGGGGCACACATGCCCCTGCTGAATATAAGCACTGAAGCGAGATTTATTCTCGCTTCAGTGTCTCTTTAATGATTACCACTATTCAAAGTATCTATAGAAGTGATTATTATGAGCACAGGACCAATAGAGAGCTAATACTGTAGTTGAGGGAGGGCCCCTCTGGCCCAAGGGCCCTGATGCGGTCGCTACCTCTGCACCCCCTATTGCTACGCCCCTGGTGATTACTTACGTTCCTCACAGTTAAAGCCACCAAATCCCAACGAACACCTGGAAGAGAACGGAGGGCATGTCATGCGGCTTGGAAACAGACCAAACAGATCCCACCTCAGCAAGAAACTGATTTCCCCCCTGCTCTGATTGTATCTGACTATAGACAGTCCTCTACTTACAAACAACTCCAGTTACAGCGTTTCAGAGATACAAAGTTGTCTTCATGTACAAAAATAGACAATACTGTTGTTGTTGTTTTTGTTTTTTTTACACATTTTTGTTGTTAAATGTTACAGTATTGTATAAACTGTTATAAGTATTTCCGAATACTTCAAAAGCACATTGAAAACAACCAAAATATTGTTTATACTATTTTTGTAAATCCAGAGTTGTAAACCATTAACCTACATTTCACCATGTATAACGCTGGACTCAACTTACAAAAAAATTAAACTTTTGCATGTGCTTCACCCCACCTCTGGAATCCCCTGCCACAACATATCCGTCACTCTCTAACCTTTCATATCTTTAAAGGAGTTACCAGGCATTTACTAGTAAAATAAGCGCTACTTACCAGCCCCAAGCTCCCAGCATGTCCCTCGCCGCAGCTCTTCCTGCAGCCGTTCTCCGCCTCTGCCTCCCGATCCGCAGTGATGACGTCATCGCCTGTACTGCGCCTGCGCGATTGGCGCTGTCAATCACCGCCACGTGGACCACGTGGCGGTGATTGACAGTGCTGCTCGCGCAGGCACAGTACAAGCCGACCTCCAGGTCGGCCTGACGTCATCAGCACGGACCGGGAGGCAGAGACAGCGAATGGAGAGCTGCGGCGAGGGACATGCTGGGAGCTTGGGGCTGGACGAAGCCCCGGGTAAGTAGCGCTTATTTTACTAGCAAATGCCTGATAACTCATTTAAACGTGCCCTCAAAACTCACTTTTTCCATCAAGCATACGCTCTACCTTAGGCCATTCCCCCTTTGAAGGCTACCCAAGTTATACTCCTTACTAGATAACCTAATTCTGGGAATACACCATAAGTTTTTTCAGCAGATAGGTGGTTCGATGGATAATTTCCGATCTTATTTTTCTGATGCATTTCTCATAGAAGTGAATGGAAATTGATAAGAAAAGAGAAGAAAAATAATAAGGAAAATCGTTAGAAAATAAGATCGACTGAAAAATCTCATTGTGAATTCCCAGCATAAAACACACTGCCTCTAGGTAGGAATATTGTATACTACACCACCTCTTGTCCCCCCCCCCCTCCCCCATTCCTTTAGAGTGTAAGCTCACAAGGGCGGGGCTCTGTCACCCTTTTTTGTCTTGGAATCTGTTATACATTTTATTCATATTACTTTTGGCACTGTAGTAGTTACCAATTTTGTATTTTGTCCCCTGTACTTAATATATTGGCATACACCATTGTCTGCATTATTTTGTACCCATGTTTGATTACTTTGTACAGCGCCACAGAATATGTTGCCATATTATAAATCAATAATGATAACTTAAAAACAATCTCCGGGAAGGGAACCTGTGTGTAGGGGGCTGTTTGTTTTTCCCCTGGCAGACTTTGCCCCCCCCCGCTGCTTATCTGGTGAACATCTCACCTTATCTCTGTTTTTACCTTATCTTTAAAAAAGTAACAAACAAGCAGAATAGTACACAAACGGAAGAAAAGTTCTATCAGTTATGTTAATAGGGAACAAATAGTCTTGATTTGTTTGCTTGGAAGGTGCTGAAGTGCACCAGTGGGAGTCTTTGTTAGAACTAGATTCATCTGTATGATGCTGGGAATACACCATACAATTTTCTATTAGATTTACCTGCCAGATAGATAATTTCCAACATGTTGGAAATGATCTATCTAACCATCTATCTCGCTAGTAATTAGGCATTGTTCTACTCGGCAGGAGATAACCAGAAGACAATGCACCAGAGATAATGACCAGTCTCTACAGAAAATAATCTAATTACAGTAAATCTAACAGAGAATCTAAAATCAGAAAATTGTATGGTGTATTCCCAGCATAAAAACCGATGGAAATCTCAGAGATGTTTTCCATGCATACACAACCTGTCTGCAGCCTCCGCTTGCTCTGGGCTCCCTCCGCTATCCATGCATGCGCCCCAGGAGGATGCCCAGTAACGTGGGTGCCTGTGTACCGTCTGGCATCACACAAGCACCCTTAGGATTGGTTCATATGATACGGACACTTGGCGGCATATACCGCCAGGAGTTCGGGACTCGTCCGCGAAACGCTCCCATTCAAGTGAACGGAATCATTTAGCATCGCGCAGTTACCGGCGATTACCGGCGATTGCACAAACGCAGCGTTCCAATCCCGATTTAATACGTCGTTTCAGCCGGCCCTAGAAGCCGCATGCGGCTCCTGGGGTCGCTTAGCTGCCGCGTCTTCATGTCACCTTCCGGGGATGACAAACGCAGATCGTGACGGGAAGCCGACGATCGCCGTACCGCCGCCCCCAAACCAAACGTCACAAGAGGACGTGGACCGCCGCCAAGTATCCGTGTGAACCAGATAACTGAGGGAGCCCAGAGCAAGGGGAGGCAGTGGACAGGTAATGTATAGCTCGCACTGGGTATGGGGGGGGGGGACAGTAAACATTAGGGCGGCCAGTGTTGGGTCGGCGGTCGGTTGTGGCATCACAAGGCCGATACCTGATCAATTTCAGCATGAAATTGGGAATCAGCCTGCAGTGTATGGTGGGCAGCTGAGACAGACCTCTCTCTAATCATGTTCCATTAGAGAGAGATTTGTCTCTTGGTCGAATCTGCCCATCATCGCTAGATGTATGGTTACCTTAAGAACAACTTACTTTGAGTGATTTTTTTTTGGTTGTAAATGTGCTGAAAAGGTTATTTCTATCAATGATGTGAATTATGTGAAAAATAAATCATTTTTGGGAAGTTTTGTGAATTGGCTATTGTGGTGAAACCCCTCCCATAGTGTGATGTCATGACCAAGGCCCTGACGGTTTGCTGCCTGTGAACCTCGTTGCATTGTGGGAAATAATGTATTTTTCCAACTGCCAAGCAAGCAATATCTCCCTGTGTGCATAGAACTCTGTTACAAACATTCCGTACAGATCACCTGGCAGAACTAAACATGTCACCAGTGTTACATTTCAGAATGTTAATCAGTGGGAGGAAAGATTTTACAATGGGCAAACACTGACTAAATAATCTATATAAAACATAAGCATTTTTATTCATTATGTTATGTTCACTGCAGTTCCTGTTTAAGGACCACTGGGGAAAATGTAAGCAGTCAGAACCAACAGGTTTTGGACTAGTTGATCTCCTCATGGGAGATTCTCAGGGTTTTCTTTGTTTTCAGAAGCATTTCCCGAACAGCAGTTGCTAAGTGTAACTGACAAAATAGTGTGCAAGTGTGTAGGGAGGCTGGCTGGTATCTTACTGTTTTGGCGGTTAAACTGCTGTTCAGGAATTGCTTTTGAAAACAAAGAAAAACCTTGTGAATACCCCATGAGGGGATGGGCTAGTCCAAAACCTGTCAGTTTTGTCAGAGTTTAACGGCTGGAGTGGCCCTTTCTTGTGTTTTAGTCCCTTGGGGATACGTCCTAAATAAAATCTATGGAATATAATTTGAAGATATATGGGGGATTGATTTGATTTTTTAAATCTTGTAATCAATGTTACTGAAATGAATGTCATCCTGTAACAATGGAACGTTTCCCATCATCACTGCAGCTGTGATGACCTCTGTGTGACCTTGAACAATGGAACGTTTCCCATCATCACTGCAGCTGTGCTGACCTCTGTGTGACCTGGAACAATGGAACGTTTCCCATCATCACTGCAGCTGTGATGACCTCTGTGTGACCTGGAACAATGGAACGTTTCCCATCATCACTGCAGCTGTGATGACCTCTGTGTGACCTGGTACAATGGAACGTTTCCCATCATCACTGCAGCTGTGATGACCTCTGTGTGACCTGGAACAATGGAACGTTTCCCATCATCACTGCCGCTGTGCTGACCTCTGTGTGACCTGTAACAATGGAACGTTTCCCATCATCACTGCAGCTGTGATGACCTCTGTGTGACCTGGAACAATGGAAAGTTTCCCATCATCACTGCAGCTGTGATGACCTCTGTGTGACCTGGAACAATGGAACGTTTCCCATCATCACTGCAGCTGTGCTGACCTCTGTGTGACCTGTAACAATGGGACGTTTCCCATCATCACTGCCGCTGTGCTGACCTCTGTGTGACCTGTAACAATGGAACGTTTCCCATCACTGCAGCTGTGCTTACCTCTGTGTGAATTTCACAACTGTGATTTCCACACCATGAACTGGATCATCTCCAGCCTCACTGACACCCAGGGCGACTGATTGGGGAAGAAGGAATGGGTGAAGGGTGAGACCTTGAAGGCTGTATAACTGGAAGGATGCTGCTGCCCTCTAGTGGTGAACGTAAAACATAGCATAGCTTACCTCAGGCACTCCATCCCTGCCCATCGGAATCCGCTGTCACATGCTGTGTAATGGGAAACATGAAAAATTAGGGTGCATTATAGTTAAGAACTCCCCCTCAATCCTTTTCCATCCAGAAACTTCCCACCAGCCCAAGGGTCATATCCTATTTCACCCCTCCCCCAGACGGAAAAGAACTTGCTTATGATTGCCCAGCGAGTTCTTTACACGCTATCCAGCTGTCCTTTTCATGCCTCCTGGAAGCAGAGGCGTATCTAGAGGGGTGCAGGCATGGCACATGCCATGGGCGCCACAGAACCATGGGCCTGCCCCCATTCCTCACCATTACTCAGACCTCAAATGAAGTAGCCATGTTCCCTATACAACAGAACTAATTTTATCTATGTATGTAGGGTGCACTTAGCTTAGTGTCAGAAAAGAGGATAGAAGGGGAATAAGAAGAGATATTTCCAAAACAGGAGCTTCTGCAATATCCCCAGCCAAGAAACACATGTAACCATAACACATGTACATGAGAAAGGATGCTATTTTTAGAAGGGAAGGGGGCTCTGACCGGGAGGGGGGAGGGGGGGAAGGTGCAATTTCATTGTTTGCCATATGCTCTATATTACGTAGTTACGCACCTGCCTGGAAGCGATGCTTCCCAGCAGACATGAGCGTTAGCTTAGACTTGTAAAGAGCAGGTCTAAACCAGCTAATGCACGTCATCGCCGGAGCCCCACTAAAGCATCTTTGAAGCTCCTGCTGGGGCTCCCCATTGGTCCACTGTCCGGACCATTTTCATTGGTTCAGACAGTGAAACAATGGGGAACCCCGGCGGGAGCTTCAAAGATGCTTTGCCGGGAGCTCTGGGGCTTAGCCGGGGCACGTATATGTGGGGAGCGAGGGCGTGGTGCTGAGCCTCACTCCCTATCATCCGGTAAAAGGGAGCATCCGGTAAAAGGGAGCATCGCTCAGGCTCAGCCATAGGATTTGTAGGTAATCCTCGTGCAATCGCCAGGTGATAAGTAGCTCGCATCTGCAAGCTACTTTTCACTTTGAGAATTGGATGTGGTCCCAAGAGCGGGCCCCCCTCGTCCAGAAATTAGAGCAGCGGCCAGGCAGGGACACTCACTTCTGTGTTCCCTAGGCTGGAGCTCCAATCACCGCTGGTCTTCTCTGTCTCCGCCGCTCACTCTACTTCTGCTAATCAGGAAGTAGATTGAGTGGCAGAGACAGAGAAAAACAGCGACAATTGGAGCTCCAGGCCGCCCTACCTGCGGCTGTGTGTGACCGCTGCTCCCCCCTTAAGGTTACCTTTACTGGGGACACTTATACCTGGCTACCTATACTTGGGCACCTATACCTGGCTACCTATACTGGGGACACCTATACCTGGCTACTTATACTGGGGCACCTATACCTGGCTACCTATACTGAGGACACCTATACCCTGCTACCTGTACTGGGGCACCTATACCTGGCTACCTATACTGGGGTTACCTACACTTGGTTACCTATATTGGGGGCACCAGGCTACCTATACTAGGGGTACTTACACTTTGCTACCTATATTGGGGGCACCTATACCTGGCTGCCTATACTAGTGGTATCTATACCTGGCTACCTATACTGGGGCACCTATACCTGGCTACCTATACTGGGGATACCTATACCTGGCTACCCATACTGGGGCACCTATACCTGGCTACCAATACTGGGGATAGACAGCAGAAAAGGTGAAGTTCCGCTCAATGCTCCAAATATATCAAAATCTTTATTAAATACAGGTTACATAGCTTGAAGATTTGCTAACATGTTTCGGACACACTCTGGTCCTTAATCATAGCAAGGATTGAAGCTATGATTAAGGACCAGAGTGTGTCTGAAACATGTTAGCGAATCTTCAAGCTATGTAACCTGTATTTAATAAAGATTTTGATATATTTGGAGCATTGAGTGGAACTTCACCTTTTCTGCTGTCTACTGCTGGGGTATGAGTTGCCTGGTTCCTGCCCTGCTCCCATCCATCGGGGTTGAGCGGACTTCACTTTCTTCTACTCAATACTGGGGATACCTATACCTGGCTACCTATACTGGGGCACCTATACCTGGCTACCTATATGGGGGACACCTATACCTGGCTACCTATACTGGGGACACCTACACCTGGCTACCTATACTGGGACACCTATACCTGGCTACCTATATGGGGGTAACCTATACCTGGCTACCTATACTGGGGCACCTATACCTGGCTACCTATACTGGGAACACCTATACCTGGCTACCTATATTGGGGACACCTATACCTGGCTACCTATACTGGGGGCACCTAAACCTGGCTACCTATACTGGGGCACCTATACCTGGCTACCTATACTGGGGATACCTATACCTGGCTACCTATACTGGGGCACCTATACCTGGCTACCAATACTGGGGATACCTATACCTGGCTACCTATACTGGGGCACCTATACCTGGCTACCTATATGGGGGACACCTATACCTGGCTACCTATACTGGGGACACCTACACCTGGCTATCTATACTGGGGACACCTATACCTGGCTACCTATACTGGGGCACCTATACCTGGCTACCTATACTGGGGTTACCTATACCTGGTTACCTATACTGGGGTTACCTATACCTGGCTACCTATACCGGGGGCACCTACACTTGGCTACCTATATTGGGGGCACCAGGCTACCTATACTAGGGGTACTTACACTTTGCTACCTATACTGGGGGTACCTATACCTGGCTACCTATACTGGAGGCACCTATATTATGGGCACCTATAATTGGCTGTCTATACTGGGGGCACCTGTATTGTGGGCACCTATACTTGGCTGTCTATACTGGGGGCACCTATACTTGGCTACCTATATTGGAGGCACCTATACCTGGCTACCTATACTGGAAGTATGTTCTTTTCCTGTTCTGCCTGCCTTTCCAATTACTGTTTTGAGCAGGGAGGAGAGGAAGGAGGGGGGGGGGCATCCAAAGTTTCGCTGTGGGGCCCAGTGATTTCTAGTTACGCCCGCCCACCATCAAACAATTTTTGTTGGGTGGAGAGGGTTTGCCAGAACATACCTCTACATGAACGGTCAGAAGGGTTGAACTTGTAATACCCCTGGCGGCACTCACAGGTCACAAGGCCGGATTGGCTCTGGCAGTTGCTGGATGCTGGTTCACACATGGCGAACTCACACAGACTCAGAGCTGAAAGAGAAGCAATGAAGAGGGATGAGACAGGGGCTGGAATTCAGATAAGCAACCCTTACCTAATGGTGAGGGGGGGGGGGGGGGGGAGTGCCAGTGGGGTAGAGGGGGCTGCCAGCTGTAAGCAGCTTTCATTATTAATCACTATTCCTATAGACTTGGCCTCTGTTATGCTAGAGGCTTGTTCAGCACTGCAGTAAAGCGGGACCTTTTTTCAGGTCACAAGATTTACAGTTACAGCAGCAGATGAGACCCCAACATACAGCAGACATTAATATTGCCATATTTAACCCTTTCCAATGCTATGTCAGAATATGTGTGATATTGGCATTTTCTTTTTTTTCATAGTTCACCCAGCCACACCCCTATCCCATCTCCTGTGACACCTTCAATGCTTATCCAGCCACACCCCCATCACACCTCCAGTGACACCTTCATAATCCACCCAGCCACACCCTCATCACATTTCCAGTGATGCCTTCATTGCTTATCAAGTCACACCCCCATCACACCTCTAGTGACGCCTTCATAGCTCACCCAGCCACACCCCCATCACACCTCCAGTGACACCTTCATAATCCACCCAGCCACACCCTCATCACATTTCCAGTGATGCCTTCATTGCTTATCAAGTCACACCCCCATCACACCTCTAGTGACGCCTTCATAGCTCACCCAGCCACACCCCCATCACACCTCCAGTGACGCCTTCATCCCTCATCCAGTTACACCCCCATCACACCTCCAGTGAAACCTTCATTGCTCATCCAGCCACATACCCCATCACACCTCCAGTGACACCTTCATTGCTCACCCAGCCACACCCCCATCACACCTCCAGTGACCCCTTCATCGCTTATCCAGACACCTATCACACATCCAGTAATGCCTTTATTGCTTATCTAGCCACACCCCCATCACACCTCCAGTGACGCCTTCATTGCTCACCCAGCCACACCTCTATCCCATCTCCTGTGACGCCTTCAATCCTTAACCAGCCACACCTCAATCACACCTCCAGTGACACCTTCATTGTCCACCCAGCCACACGTCCAGTGACCCCTTCATTGCTTATCCAGACACCTATCGCACATCCAGTAACGCCTTCATTGCTTATCTAGCCACACTCCCATCACACCTCCAGTGACGCCTTCATCACTTATCCAGTCACCTATCACCCCTCCAGTGACGCCTTCATTGCTTATCCAATCACCTATCATACATCCAGTAACGCCTTCATTGCTCACCCAGCCACACCCCCATCACACCTCCACTGACCCCTTCATCGCTTATCCAGCCACACCCCTATAACACTTCCAGTGACGTCTTCATTGCTCAAACAGCCACAACCCCATCACACCCCCAGTGACACCTTCATTGCTCACCCAGCCACACCCCTATAACACTTCCAGTGACGCCTTCATTGCTTATCCAATCACCTATCATACATCCAGTAACGCCTTCATTGCTCAAACAGCCACAACCCCATCACACCTCCACTGACACCTTCATTGCTTATCCAGCCACACCCCTATAACACCTCCAGTGACGCCTTCATTGCTTATCCAATTACCTATCATACATCCAGTAACGCCTTCATTGCTCACCCAGCCACAACCCCCATCACACCTCCACTGACCCCTTCATCGCATATCCAGCCACACCCCTATAACACTTCCAGTGACGTCTTCATTGCTCAAACAGCCACAACCCAATCACACCTCCAGTGACACCTTCATTGCTTTTCCAGCCACACCCCATCACACCTCCAGTGATGTCTTTATCGTTTATCACGCACGCACGCACGCACACACACACACATCTTACAGTGGTAAGTGTCTGCAGTAAGCAGGGATACACAGGAGTCGCTGCCTTCATCACAAAGCAATGCAGAGTGCTTCAGCTCCTCCCACAGGGTCTTCTCAGTGAGAGGGTGCAGCATGGAGAAGGAGTGGACGATGGTCACTTGCCCGTCACTTGGCCTTCCAGAGACACAAACAGGTGAGACAGGCAATGAGCAATGCTTACTTGTAGGTGGAGTCTTATGAGGGGACTTTCCAAAAAATTCTTAAAGCGAACCTGAGATAACACCAAAGGAAAAATGTAAACATACCTGGGGCTTCCTCCAGCCCCTTTCGGCCTGATCGGTTCCTCGCCGTCCTCCCCTGCCTCCTGGATCCTCCACTATGGCTCCCGACAATCCTTCCAGTAGTGAGCACGTGCAGCCTTGCAGCGCGCGTCCAGGAGCGTTCTGCGCCTGCAGGACAGGAGACGTGCGCAGCCGGACTGCACCTGCGCCGATTGGCTGAATTACCAGAAGCCATAGTGGAGGAGCCAGGAGGCGGAGGAGGACGGCGAGGAACCGATCATGCCAAAGGGGGATGGAGGAAGCCCCAGGTATTTATACATTTTTCCTTTGATACCATCTCAGGTACATTTAAAACATTTGTGGTGAGATGATCTCCCCATCATAGCTTCTTCACTACAATTTATGAAAATCCTAAAAAAAAAAAAAAAACCCAAACCTGAAGTTTTCACTTGGTTTCTCTTTGCAGGGAGCACTGAAAGGGTTAAGCATCAGTGTTTAATGTATGGGGAGAGAGCGCTGCAGTGCTCCTGCAGTCTGTTAACAGCTGCTGATAAAAACTAATTAGACACTAAGATCTGGGCAACTCAGAGCAGTGAATGCCTTCAGCAACTACAGTATATGTGGAATAAATACTTTTAATTGTGTGCTATGCAAGAGTTCGCGTCCGCTTTAAGAGCTGGGCTGGGAACTGAGTAAGGCGACATCACACTGTGAGAATACCTGAGTGATAGCAGAATACAGTGGGGAAGGAAGCATCAGGAGTAGCTGGTAAATGGTTGAGGTGGTCAATGGGATGTTAATCAGTCTGTGTTATATGCAAATTTTGAGTAATCAAAATCAACAGGAAGTGAACATGAGCGGTCCAGGTGGCCATACACTTATAGATTTGTAGCAGATTCGACCATCAGATAGATTTCTGGCAAATGCCTGTCAAGTCCAGTCTGACAGGAATCTATCTGATGTGTGCCACACACTGGGAACAGATTTCCAATAGATTTCAGAATTAAATCTACTAGAAATTGATCTAAATGCATTATTGGACCATTAGATCCAATGCAACCCTATGGGCCATCAATCTGCTGCCAGATTTTCCATCCTGCCAGATAGATCAAATCCATCGAAATAGATCAAAATCGGCTGCAAATCGACTGAATGGGGAATTTGATAGAATCGATTTCTGATCGATTCTATAGAATCAATCGATCCATGACTGAAATCGACCAGTGTATGGGCCCCTTAAGTTGCATACAATGTGCATTAGATTTGCAACCAAGCTGCACTTATTTATTCTTAGCAACGGGTGAGGAAAGTGAGCAGATCTAGGAGCCCAGAAATGCTGTGATCTCCAAGGCCGGATTTATACTTTTTGCGCCCCTAGGCTAAGAATGTTGTGACTCTCCTTCCTTGTGCAGCAGCCCCTCCCATTCCATGTGCAGCCCCTCCTCCATGTGTATCATCCAGGCACAGCAGCCCATCCCATTCCATGTGCAGCCCCCTCTTCCATGTGTATCATCCATGTACTGCAGCCCCCTCCTCCATGTGTATCATCCATGTACAGCAGCCCCTCCCATTCCATGTGCAGCCCCCTCCTCCATGTGTATCATGCATGTACTGTAGCCCCTCCCATTCCATGTGCAGCCCCCTCCTCCATGTGTATCATGCATGTACAGCAGCCCCCTCCTCCATGTGTATCATCCATGTACAGCAGCCCCTCCTATTCCATGTGCAGCCCCCTCCTCCATGTGTATCATGCATGTACTGTAGCCCCTCCCATTCCATGTGCAGCCCCCTCCTCCATGTGCATCATCCATGTACTGCATCCCCTCCCATTCCATGTGCAGCCCCCTCCTCCATGTGTATCATCCATGTACTGTAGCCCCTCCCATTCCATGTGAAGCTCCTCCTCCATGTGTATCATGCATGTACAGCAGCCCCTCCCATTCCATGAGCAGCCCCCTCCTCCATGTGTATCATCCATGTACTGCAGTCCCTCCCATTCCATGTGCAGCCTCCTCTACCATGTGTATCATCCATGTACAGCAGCCCCTCCCATTCCATGTGCAGCCCCCTCCTCCATGTATATCATGCATGTACTGTAGCCCCTCCCATTCCATGTGAAGCCCCTCCTCCATGTGTATCACCCCTGCACTGCAGCCCATCCAATGTGAAGCCCCTCCTCCATGTATATCATGCATGTACTGCAGCCCCTTTCCTTCATGAACAGCTCCCTTGAGCATCAGTTTGCGTTTTCATGTGTTGCTCCCCATTTTCAGCCTCCTCCTTCACATCTAGTAACTTTTTCATGTCCAGGTGCCCCTTGGTAGGCAGACGCCCAAGGCCTGGGCCTTTGTGGCCTTTCCAGAAATCAGACCCTGGAGATCTTACCACCAGAGTGCTGTCTCTGTGGCAAGGGAGGGGGAGTTTCTAGTAGTAACAGACAATGTCATTCTACTCCTTGAGCTAAGGAACAGGGATGAGCTCCTGACTTCGAGATTCTAGTTTTGTAAGAAATGAAAGCTTTACACCTACGGGCTGCGGCAGGGGGATTAACTCTTCCTTGTTGCCACCTCTGGTTGCTGCTCTCCATGTCACATTTCACGTTACTCAGGTGCTTCCTCCTTCCTGCTTCGAAGGAGTAAGTATCAGAGTGATGGAATGTGAAGTGGAACGCAATGGCCTCCTTAGGAATGGCCGGGCATCTCTTGTTCAACACACAGACTCTGGTAGGATCACTGCATGTTTGATTGCTACATGAATAGCCAAACTGTGTCTATCCATAAAAATACAGCAGATGTTCTGTAGAGTCATTTACAGCACTGGACACCCTCTGCTCTCTCCAGCCCTATCATGTCTGTCCCCCATACTCACTGCACAGGGCTCAGCGAAGTGGACAGATAGCCAGGAAGGTGACCCAAAACTCCCCGAAACTACAAAAGAAACAAAACATTACTTTGTATCTGCGGCGTACGCCGTCGCCCCACACCACAACCTCCACCTCACACCCAACATTAATCCCTCACTTGTCAGATATTTTCCATCCAGTAAGATGGTTGGCTGGCCATTAAAGGACAACTGTAGTGAGAAGAATATGCGGAGGCTGCCATATTTATTTCATTTTAAACAATACTAGTTGTCTGGCAGACCTGCTGGTGTATTTGGCTGCTGTAATGCCTGAATCACACCAGAAACAAGCATGCAGCTAATCTTGTCAGATCTGATAATAATGTCAGAAATATCTAAGCTGCTGCGTGCTGGTTCAGGAGCTACTATGGCTAAAAGCATTAAAGACAGAGGATCAGCAGAATAGATAGATAACTGGTATTGTTTAAAAGGAAATACATACGGCAGCCTCCATATCCGTCTTATTACAGTTGTCCTTTATGTGGCATTATGGATGTGGCATTATGGGTGAGTTGGCTCCTTCGGGTGCACTCCGTGTCTTTAGTGAAAAATGGACAAACCCCATTGCTACCCCGGCCTCTTCTGGTAAAAAGCTTACAGCAATGCCATAGTGTAAAAAGGGCCTCAAATGATCTGTTGGATACTTCAGTCAGCTAGCTCTCCACTTCTCCTCTCCTCTCCTTGGTAAAGGCTGCATGTAGAGTTGGTGAACTGTAATCTGCATCACATAGCTGGACTTAAACCCTTTAGCAGCCAATTTATTTAGAGGCTTTTTAAGTGCCCTAGTCCAATTTATTTGACCACATTTCTTTTCTTCTTTGTCTCCTTGCTTTTAATTAGCACTGCTGTAATGTGTATTTATGGCCACTTGTCTCTAGGGGGCAGTGCGAGACAATAACAGAGGACTTCCGCTTTCACTTTCTATATTTTCTGCTGTAAGAGAGAGATCAAAGCATTCCAAGAATTTACAGCACAACCAGTTCTGCCGGCTGAGGTCAAAAGCAACGCACTTATCTCAAACGAGATAACTCTATTGAAGCTGCTAATGGGCTAAAGAGGCACTGTGGTGACATATAGTAGAATGCACATATTCAGGAAACCCACTTTTACAGTAATTTTTCTGGTTTTAGCACCAGAAACAGTTCCTGCAGCTATACATTGTAGTATATTGGTATGTAACTCTGCCCTCCTAGTGATGCTTAGCCTAGGCTGTTTAGCTACAGGGGTATATTTTGTACTGACTTCAGAACTCTCCATAAACAAACATTCCGCAGAGATCCCCTGACAGGACTAAAGATGTCACCACCTGTGATACTTTTCAGAATGTAAATTGGGTTGAGGAAAGATTTTACAATGGGAAAACGCGAACTAAATAATTTGTAAATTAATTTTACAAAAAATAAGTAATTTTGTTCATTAAGTTATTTTCACTACAGTTCCTCTTTAACATCTCCACTGTACAATGAGGAGACTAATGCAAAAAGGTAACTTAAATGACCACTCCAGCGAAAAAAAAGTAAGCAGTGGCAGGACAGGTCACAGTATATTCCTGCTCCCCCTGTTTCTCTAACTTATTTCGGCTCTGGTATCCTTTCCTTTTGAATGCTGGAAAAGTTCAAGACTAACTCAGTATTTCCTGCTTCACAAATACAAAACCTTTATGGAAGAATTCCAACCCACTTACTAGAACGGCCACTTCCTGAGAGATGTCAGCATCCCGCCAGGTTCTAATCGTTCCTCCTGGGCGTGTCTCATCTTCAGACCGGAGAGCTCCTCCCAGAACAGAGGCGGAGATTTGGGCTGGGAATGTTCTGGCTTTCAGGAAACATAAAACAATGCATAATATGGTGTATTACCTACAGCAGACAAGTTTAATTTATCTGAAGATACTTATCTAAGTTAAGAAAAATGGCAGGTCCTCTTCCTCCCATAGCTCAGTTATTATCCAGCATATGTCTGATGGCTGGAAGACTATATAGTACATTGGAGGGAAGGGGGACAGCAATATAAAACTGATACATATGGAACAGTGCCATAGCTACAGAGCCATGGGCCTTGGTATACATTTTACATAAGGCCCCTCCACCATCATGATATATATAAAATTCATATGACACCAAATCCCAAAACTTGCTTCCTGAGGACAGCCCCAGCATGAAAGATAAGTAAGCTGGGGAAAGGGAACAACTGGTTACTGATCCCCACTGTTCAAAGAACACATCCATGTTATTATTACAATGTGTTGAGGGGATCCCATAGCTCCTTAGCAACGCCACTGTCAATCCTCTCCCATGATGCAATGAGTGCAGGACCGGTTCTAGTAACAATGGGGCCCCAGGGCAAAATTAACCCAGGGGCCCCCCAACATACACCCCTTGACCAAAAAAGTGGCATTATGGGCCATTTGTTAAAGCCAAATTTCCCTCCTGGGCCCCTGAGTCGGGTGCTGACCCTCTTCCCCTTAGCCCCTGCAGAGTCTTTGGGAGTGTAGTGTCTAACCTGCCCATCAGCACAGATGAGAAGCTACTCAACCAAAGACTCTGCAGAGGCTCCGAGAAGCAACAATTAAGATGGGAGGAGACACCATGGGGGGCTCTACAGGTTTTGGGGCCCTGGGGCAATTGCCCTCTTTGCCTCTATGGTAGCGCCGGCCCTGAATGAGTGGGCAGATGAAAGACAAAAAGTTCTTGAAAAACACAGGAAGATCATTATGGTGCATACACTGAACCTAGTAACATACATTTACCTAACAACATCCCATAATATATCCACACATTGGCTTCAATTCACTATGACATATTTGGTTAAAGGAAATAAAGGGTCGGTAAAATACTACATTCAGTGTTTAAGACTTTTTTTTCCAAATTCACTATAATTTTCATAATTGCGGTAGTGGTTTTGTAATTTGCTGGAAAAACTGCATGACAAGTCACTAAGATGTTTACCTCATGCGGTGTTTCATTTGGAATTTGATGGATTATTGCAGTGCAGGGAAAATGGACGACCAATGTGATACAGACAGCATTTTTGTTAATTATACTGATAAGTAAAGTACAAGTCCAAGTTGGACTTATATAAAATTTGTATCAATTTTAAACCATTATTATCTTATCAACCTTTTTTAATTACTACATACCGTAATACGATTGTGAAATTAGGAAAATGTGTTTTTTATTATTAACTTTCCTATTTTCGTGAATAGTTTACTTTTCACCTTTTGGCTGCTTTCACACTGGGACGTTACAGGCGCAGGTTAGAGCAGCCTGTAATGCAGCCCAACTCACAGTAATGAAAAATCAATGGGCTGTTCACAGTGCCCACGTTGCGTTACAGTGTAACGCTGCACGTTATTTGTAAGTGCAGCATGCTGTGCTTTCGTTAGACTGTTTGCACATGCTCAGTATTGTGGTTTTTTATTTTATTTTGAGCAGGAGAGGAGGAGGAGAGAGTCCGCTATTGTTAGCCACATGGCTAATTAATATTCACTGCACTGCAGTGTAGTGATGGGAAGTTCGGCTCGATTCATTAAATCGATTCATTGAAAAGAGCCGGACTTCCCATCACTTCTACTGTGTTTTCTTCCTGGAGCGGCCGCTGATAGGCTGGCGGGACCACGTGATGCAGAGTGTTCCGATCACATGGTCCCCGCAAGGTATGAGACAAAAAAGGCGCACCAACAGCCGCACAACGCGGCTCACTCTGGCGTCCACCTCCAACACCACCAGGCGTTGCGTTAGGGGTACGTTATGCGACCTGAACGTCCCCTAAAACGCAACGTGTTGGTGGGAAATGCTCTGTTTCCTCTCTTCTATAACCTTCTAAATGGCTGTCTGTTACTGACAGCTCCAGTCTTGAGATAAATACAGAACATATCGCTTGTTTTACCATAGCCTCTATTCTTTGTGAACTGAGACATTTACCTCACAAGTCAGTATTTTACCTCTCAAGTCAGTAATTTACCTCACTAGTCATTTTACTTTTTATGTGGTGACAGCCTTAGTAAATTGACATTTCACAAAATGCCACTATGGGTGAGTCTAGACAGGTGCCTCTGAAACTGGAGCAAACATGAAGCAGAAACCAGAGTCCATTTCCATTTTTGGACAATTTTGAGCAGATTAATGTAGACAAAAAATGACATCAATTAATAAATTATGCCTATATACAAAAATAACTTATTGGAGGAGCGATTTACCTGTTACACAACCCATATCCTGGTGGAAGTACAACCCTAAGTCACAAAGACAACCTTGAAGAATGCATGAACTGAATGGAGGACAGTTGTCATCCTGGTGACAGGAAAGAGTACCTGCAAGTAATGATTGGAGGGGGAGGTTACTTTAGCATATGCTATGCTGGTTTTACAGAGTAGAATACGCTACTAGTACATGTCACAGTTGCAGCAGAATTTAGAGGTGGTATTTAGGAGCAGTGTGCTACCCCTCTGTATCTTCTGGAGTACAGTGACCACTCACCAGTAGAGGCTGCCCATCCACTATGTAGGGTAGTGCTGTTGATTGCTGCAGTCTGCCCTCTAGTGGTGTTGGATGTGTGTGGTCCTATAGGGACAGTAGATGTTCCTGTTGTAAAATTGAAAGTTACAAAGGTTATCCAATCAGAACAAATGATTCATTGAAAGGAAAAAGAATGGCACCAAGCAGGGCAGATTATCAGCAATGTCAACCCGATAGAAGAATTATTCTGCCAAAAAGTGTACAAACACTACAAAATCCCTTCAGCTGCTGTCTAACGTACAGCAGGGATTTAAAGTGATCCCAAGTGGAAGCTCATGTTCAAAATTAGATATTAACCTGAAGAGCGGGAAGCCTCAAGGATCCTATTGAGGCTCCCCTCGCTGGTCCTATGTCCCTCGTCGCTGAGCGATGCCCCTCTCCACATCGGGACCGCACTCCTACTCTGTTACGAGCGTACTCAGTAGCCATGCAAGCACGGCCACTCATACCAACAGCATGGAGCTCGTGGCTCCGGCTTACTGCGCATGCGTGGGTGAGCCGCGCAGCTACTGGTGGCCATACTGCAGGAAGAAGAGCTGCATATGATTAGTGGCAATTCCTTGTCGCTAATCTTTGGGGGAGGGAGGGGGTGCACTCAGCGATGGGGGACATCAGAACAGGGAGGGAAGTATCAATAGAGTCCTGAGGCTTCCCTCTCTTTTATGTAAGTATCTCATTTCCTTCCGCTCAGGTACACTTTAAGGTATTCAATATTTAACTGAGGAAACATGACCTGAAACTTGACAAATTATCACACAATCCTAAAAACGAAATAACGTGAGCCTTATTAAACAAGCAAGTCCAAAGCATTGGGCTTGTCTCACACATCGCTGATCATGTTCTGCAGACAAATCGCTGTGTATTTTGTCAGGGGCGTAACTAGGAATCACCGGGCCCACCTGCAAAACTTCGGATGCCCCCCCCCCCCTGCTTTCTGCAGAGGTAAGTTTAGAACCAATGTTATTCAATTGGCTAGTGCACACTTGAAGCAGATCTGGCTCTGCAGACTTCTCCAGCATCACTACAGTACACAGCACTTGAGGAGGGGTAAAGAGGTTGGGGCTGGGCGCTGTACACAAGAGCCTGATGAACGCTGAATAGGGACTGTCTAAAAATATTTGTCTACAAAATTTTGTAGGATTTCTTATCGGTGGCTGAGCAGATGAAGTCATGCAGAGAGCAGAAAGCTTTTTCTCTCGTGCCCTTGGTTGTCAGTCTCTCAGGACAGGGAAAATAAAATTCTCCCCACATGGGGCCCCCTGCTGCTTCTGGGCCCCCCTGTGGCTGCAGCCCTTGCAGGGTCTATTGTTACGCCCCTGTATTTTGGTGTGTTGTTAGTTTATCTGCTGGCGTTTTTATGGAAAATTTTTATAGTGTATTTGCCAAGAAACAGTCTTACTGCGTCTGTAAAGCAATGCCCGGCAAAAGCATTGAAACGTTCCCCAGGGTTTCCTGTGGGTCATTACACCGCAGCAGATAAAAATGGCGCAGGACGAGCGCCGGGAAAATGGCGCCACAACAGGCGACAATAGTAAACGTTAGTAGTGATGATGATCGTAATCAGCTAATTAGGATTATGCGTACATTTTCACAATTACGCATGGTAATTACGATTTGTAAATTGAATTGATTTTATGTAATCATTCGTAATTTAGCGTAAGTTTCATGTAATTGCGTGCTGACTTTAGCGGTGAATAGCACAGCCCCCATACATACTATTGTCACCAAAACTGCTACATATATTCTGAAGAATAGTGAGTACAAGTAAAAAAAAAAAATTTTCAAAAAGTTAGTTTTTGAGAAAATCAATTTAAAAATGCAAAGGAAAAATGGCAGTTTAAAAAAAACATTTTTCCTTTGCAGTTCTAAAATCGATTTTCTCAAAAACTACAAAATCTTTTTGAACATACGTAGCTATTTTGGTTGAAATAGCATGTATGGGAGCTTTGCTATTAACCGCTAAATTACACAAAATTACTGGAAATTACAAATGATTACAATTACAAACGAAATTACGAATTTACCCCAAAATTTCACATTACGATTTCGCATTTTAATTGAGAATTTTAATACAAAAATTACATCCATGCGAAATGTGTGCTCATCACTAGTAAAAGTCGCAATTAGCGGCAAGGAAATTAAATTATGGCGCAGGGAGTAGCTAAAATTACTGTATATACTCAAGTATAAGCCTAGAAATTTAGGTCTGATTCACTTGAATCACTTCATAAAAGTATAGGGGTCGACTTATACACGAGTCACAGGGAACACTGAGCACACTGCGGAATGCGTGTACTAATAGTGACATTCCCATTTGCAGTAATTTACCCTGTGGTGATACTTTGAGGAAAGGAAATGCCAAGAAAACACAGGTGTGAAAGTCCTGGCCACAACAATTAACAAGGAAAGGGGGGGGGGGATACTGGGCTGCATAAAAGGGAGTGAATAATTGCAGCACTTGGGGGCCTGGAGGAGGTATTGGCTGCACTTAAGGGACAGGAGGGGGTTAATGGCTGCAATACTGTATGCAGGGCAGTCATTAATCCCTTATGGGCCCCAAGTGCAGCCATTAACTTTGCTGGGTAGACTTATACTTGAGTCAATAAAAAATTCCAGCTTAAGAGGGTTGAATATTGTAGTCGACTTATACATGAGGTCGGCCTGTTTTCGAGTATGTACAGGTAGCTAGAAAACAATTAGATTTCTTGGGGTCAAAGGTCTACTCCGAACTATCCACTCACACAAGGGAAGAGTAAGGGCCTTTTCACACTGGTGTGGTGCGGCAAATTGCCGCACTGCTACTGTAGCCTAATGTAACCCTATGGGGAAGTTCATATTTCCCACGTTGCAGTGTGCTGCGTCAGAAGTGGCCAACTGAAGATTAGCGCAGAACTACATTACCATGCGTCGGCCCGGAAGTCATGTTACTCTATGGCGGCGAAGGGTTTTTTAAAGCGTTGGTGTTACGAAGTCACGGCGCGCATGCACGGAAGCGTATTTTTACAATACGCTTCCGCATACCTGAAGCAGGAAGTGACCGCAAGTGCGTGTAACTTCCTGCTTGGCTGGTGGCCAGACACTAATGCTGTGTTGCCTGAAGGCCTGTTTTTTGCGGTGCGATGCGGTGCGGCGGGGCGGGTGGGACGCACCGCATTGCTGACGCCAATTTACAGTGTGAAACGAGCCTCTAGGTGCCTGCCCATACACTAGAGGCCGATTCCTGATAGATTTCAGCATGAAATCTATCAGGAATTATCCTAGCAATGCCACCTCCGCCACCAGCCTGGCCGTCCCCCAAGTGTTACATGTGCCCCCTGTTACCTGTGCTCTGAAAATTCTCACCTGTCCGCAGGTGCAACTCCCATTATCTTCTGCTGTCACCCCGTCTGCCGTCACGGTGTGTGTGACATTACACACATGTCTTGTGACACATGTTACGGGCAGGCACTTCCAGTAACGGGGGTGACAGCGGAGGGTGCCACGTGACGCACCCGATTGAGTATATTCGACTGAGATTTTCCAGCATTTCAGACCCAAATTGATGAAATCATCCACCGGAGGACATGTTCATCCGCCCACAACATCGCTAGATGTATGTCCACCTTAAAAGGAACCCAAGGTGTGAGATCTATGGAAGCTGCCATATTTCTTTCCTTTTAAACAATACCAGTTGCCTGGCAGTCATGCTGATATTTCAGGTCAGTAGGGTCTGAATCACACCTAAAACAAGCTTGCAGCTAATTATATCAAATTTGTCATAGACATCTGATCTGCTGCATGCTTGTTCAGGGTCTATGGCTTAAAGTATGAGAGGCAGAGGATCAGCAGGACAGTCAGGCAGTGTACATTATTTAAAAGGAAATAAATATGTCAGCCTCCATATTCCTCTCACCTTGGGCTTCCTTTAAAGGGAGTCTGAAGCAATATTTAAAATACAAAACAGATACTTACCTAAGGAGGGGTAACCTCTGGGTCCTATAGAGCCTTACCGGTGCTCTCCTAGCCCCGGCGTTCTCCTGCAGCCGCAGGCTCCCCCGTTAGGCTGCTTTCTTCTGCTTCGGATGGGCTTCGGAAGTCTTCGGGAGCACTTGGGCTCCCAAAGATGGGCCGCTCTGTCCTGCGCATGCACAAGTAACCTCTCTTGCACTTGCAGTACAGAGCCGCCCTGGCTCCCGAAGACTTTCGAAGTCTCCCACGCCAGGAGATTTTAACGGAGGAGCATGCCGGGGAACTAGCAGATGAGGAGAGGAACAGGATGGCTCTATAGGACCCAGAGCCTTCCCTCTCCTTAGGTGAGATTTTTTTTAATATCGCTTCAGATTCACTTTAAGAGGATCCACTATAGATTCTGTTCATTAATACATTTTATACCATAACTGGACGCTCCTTCTGTCCCCAGATGTGTGACGGGTGTCCCTGTGGACACCTCTTGGGTGGAATACAATGACTGGGCTGTTGTTGTGATGTTATCCATGGGCATGGTTACTGTCTGTATAGTACTGTTTGGTATGATGGTCTCGCTCCCTCTGGTAGAGTATGACGACTCTACCTCTGCAGTTATGTTACCCATAGACACTGTTCCAGTCTCTACAGAGGCTTTGGGTGTGAAGGTGGTGTGGTCCTCTTCAGTGGGGTAGGAGGAGGGCATTCCTGCAGTGGTGTTGCTCACAGGCACTGTTAGTGTCTGCAGAGTTGTGTTGGTAGTGATGGTGCTCTCCTCTCTGGTGGGGTACAGTGAGGTCGAGTCCTCTCTGGTGGGGTACAGTGAAGTCCAGTCCTCTCTGGTGGGGTACAGTGAGGTAGAGTTCTCTCTGGTGGGGTACGGAGAGGTTAAGTCTTCACTGGTGGGGTACGGTGAGGTGGAGTCCACTCTGGTGGGGTACGGTGAGGTGGAGTCCTCTCTGGTGGGATGCGGTGAGGTTGAGTCTTCACTGGTGGGGTACGGTGAGGTGGAGTCCTCGCTGGTGGGGTGCGGTGAGGTTGAGTCTTTACTGGTGGGGTACAGTGAGGTTGAGTCTTCACTGGTGGGGTACAGTGAGGTTGAGTCTTCTCTGGTGGGGTACAGTGAGGTTGAGTCCTCTCTGGTGGGATGCGGTGAGGTTGAGTCTTCTCTGGTGGGGTACGGTGAGGTTGAGTCTTTACTGGTGGGGTACAGTGAGGTTGAGTCTTCTCTGGTGGGGTACAGTGAGGTTGAGTCTTCTCTGGTGGGGTACAGTGAGGTTGAGTCCTCTCTGGTGGGATGCGGTGAGGTTGAGTCTTCACTGGTGGGGTACGGTGAGGTTGAGTCTTTACTGGTGGGGTACAGTGAGGTTGAGTCTTCTCTGGTGGGATGCGGTGAGGTTGAGTCTTCTCTGGTGGGGTACAGTGAGGTTGAGTCTTCTCTGGTGGGGTACAGTGAGGTTGAGTCCTCTCTGGTGGGATGCGGTGAGGTTGAGTCTTCTCTGGTGGGGTACGGTGAGGTTGAGTCTTTACTGGTGGGGTACAGTGAGGTTGAGTCTTCTCTGGTGGGGTACAGTGAGGTTGAGTCTTCTCTGGTGGGGTACAGTGAGGTTGAGTCCTCTCTGGTGGGATGCGGTGAGGTTGAGTCTTCACTGGTGGGGTACGGTGAGGTTGAGTCTTTACTGGTGGGGTACAGTGAGGTTGAGTCTTCTCTGGTGGGGTACAGTGAGGTTGAGTCCCCTCTGATGGAGTACGATGATGTGGCATCTCCTCTGGTGGGGTAAGATGAAGCCATTCCTACAGTGTAATTACCAATAGGCATTGTTGGTGTCTGTATCATTGTGTTGGCCGAGATGTTAACACTCCCTCTAGTAGGGTGCAATGAACCAGTTTCTGCAGTGATGTTACCTATAAGCAGAGTCTGTGGAGTAGTATTTGGCGAGGTGGTGTTGGCGCCCCCTCTGGTGGGGTATGATGACTCCATTTCTGAAGTTATGTTACTTGTATACATAGTTAAAGTCAGTGCAGTCATTTTAGGTGTGATGGTGGTGCCCCCTCTGGTGGAGGAGGAGTTCAGCCAGGCTTTGTCAGTTGTAGGTGAGTCTGTAATGAAAATAAGTACATGCTTTAGCAATCTCCAAATCTCCAATCTCCAAACTTGGGCCTAGTTTACATGGACATTTGCCCAGCATTTAATTGCCCCATTTTAATACTCCCAAACAGCTCTCTTCTGAAATCTCTAATTATGCTAACGGTACAACGAAGAACCATTTTAAGGCATCACATTTAAGGAAGTTCACGCAGGGTCGTATTTAAAGCAAGGCCATATAGGCCATGGCCTAGTGCACCACAGGATCAAGGGCGGGTGGGCAGCAGGCTATAGTGGGGTGGGGGCAGGAAGGGTCACCTGGCTACATATACTGGAGGGTGGGGAGGTCTACAGGCTATCTATACGTAAGGGGGAGAGTTATCTGGCCTCTTATACTAAAGGGAAGGGGGGAGGGGTCATCAGTCTACCTATACTGGAAGGAAGGGGGTTCATCAGGCTATCAAAACTGGAGGAGGGGGGAAGGGTCATCTGGCTGCCTATACTAGAGGGAAGGGTCAAGGGGCTACCTATACTAGAGCGGGGGGGGGGGCAGGGGCGTATCTGGGTAACATAGAGCCTATGGCAAGCACTGAAATTGCGCCCCCCCATCAGAGCCCCCTTTCCCTCTAAGATCTTCATCCCTTCTCGTGTACATCTGTTAGGGTTGCCTGTGTTTTTGGGCGCGGGATATTGCTGAAGCTACTTTTTTTTAGAAATATCTCTTCTTATTCCCTCTCTGTCCTCTTTTCTAAAACTAAGCCAAGTGCGCCCTAAATACATAAGTTAAGTAGCCATGTTCCCCAGATAACAGAATACATTTGTTCTGAGGTCTGAGTGACGCAAGGCACAGGGGTAGGTTTCGGGGAGCAGCACAGGGGTAGGTTTGGGGGAGCAATACACAGGGGTGGGTTTGGCGGAGCAGCACAGGGGCAGGCATAAGGGCACAGCACAGAGGCAGGCATTGTGTCCATGGTGCTGTGGCGCCCATGGCATGAGCCATGCCTCTACCCCTCTAGATACACCTCGGGAGGGGGCAGCTGCTGACAGTGTCCTTGGGCGGTAAAGAGTACAAATCCGGCCCTGAGCTCATGTGCATGCCGCATGCATGGTTCAGGCACTGAAAAACAGTACAATAATACAATAACATTTGTAAAGCGCTTTTCTCTCATAGGACTCCAAGCGTATAGATATGACTCAGATCAATAGAGTTGAGGTTGGACTGTGTTACAGAGGAAATAGTCAGCTGTTCATAAATGTCATTGATGTAAGATTGTACGGGGAGTGATGCAGTTGGAATGAGTTCTTCAGGTATCCAGGAACCAGATTGTGCAAGGAATGTCAATAAGCCAATCTTAAACATTATATCGGTAGCCAGAATTGTATGCAAACGTGTTCTAGTTATTCCACTGCACATGCTGTAGCATTGGCAGCCTTATAGTGCCTGATTTTGAGGCCTGAAAAATGCTACCAACAGACAGACCCACCACTGATGGCAACAATCCCTGCTTCCATTCATCACTAGTTCCCGTCTGTTGACGTAGACTGTACATCCCCCCCTTCCGCAAAAAAAACCAAAAAAACAGTCCTGTAGTCTTTGTCAATTGCGAAAAATCACCAGAAACTTGTGACGCAAAATTGCAATCACTAGGCAATTCCATTTAGTGATCAAAGTGTGAACTAGACCTTAGACTTGGGTCTGTCCCACATAACCTGTTGAGTATTACTGTACCTGCAATACTGTGATCTGCCACAAGAGGTCATCAGTGCTCAGTTTGCACCAGCAGCCAGTGTGCCTATAAATATATGAATCTGACATGCACAGAACAGGAATTTTCCTTCTGATACTGAGATAGGGTTGGTTCACACTGGGGCGATTCTTAAGCGCTTTGCTGATCACTGGCGATCAGCAAAGCGCTGCTACTAATGTATCCCTATGGATATATTCACACTGAAGCGGTTGCAATTTCGATTAATCGCAAACGCGCTGCATGCAGCGTTTTGGGGGCGATTGCTCTGTCATTGTCATTCTACTGAACACTTGTTTAACCACTTCGCATCCAGACCTTTTTTCCCACTTATGGATTAGAGTTGGGCCGAACGGTTCGCCGGCGAACGTGGTTCGCGCGAACTTAGGTGGTTCGCGTGCGGGTACCGCACGCGAACCTTTTGCGGAAGAAGTTCGGTTCGCCCCATAATGCACCTGAGGGTCAACTTTGACCCTCTACATCACAGTCAGCAGGCCCAGTGTAGCCAATTAGGCTACACTAGCCCCTGGAGCCCCACCCCCCCTTATATAAGGCAGGCAGCGGCGGCCATTACGGCCACTCGTGTGCCTGCATTAGTGAGAGTAGGGCGAGCTGCTGCAGTCTCTCATATAGGGAAAGATTAGTTAGGCTTAACTTCTTCCTGGCTGCATACCTGTTCTGTTCAGTGAGCCCTCAGCCCACTGCATACCTGTTCAGTGATCCTGCCACTGCATACCTGTTCAGTGATCCTGCCACAGCATACCTGTTCTGTTCAGTGAGCCCTCAGCCCACTGCATACCTGTACTGTGATCCTGCCACTGCATACCTGTTCAGTGATCCTGCCACAGCATACCTGTTCTGTTCAGTGAGCCCTCAGCCCACTGCATACCTGTTCAGTGATCCTGCCACTGCATACCTGTTCAGTGATCCTGCCACAGCATACCTGTTCTGTTCAGTGAGCCCTCAGCCCACTGCATACCTGTTCAGTGATCCTGCCACTGCATACCTGTTCAGTGATCCTGCCACAGCATACCTGTTCTGTTCAGTGAGCCCTCAGCCCACTGCATACCTGTTCAGTGATCCTGCCACTGCATACCTGTTCAGTGATCCTGCCACAGCATACCTGTTCTGTTCAGTGAGCCCTCAGCCCACTGCATACCTGTTCAGTGATCCTGCCACTGCATACCTGTTCAGTGATCCTGCCACAGCATACCTGTTCTGTTCAGTGAGCCCTCAGCCCACTGCATACCTGTTCAGTGATCCTGCCACTGCATACCTGTTCAGTGATCCTGCCACTGCATACCTGTTCAGTGATCCTGCCACAGCATACCTGTTCTGTTCAGTGAGCCCTCAGCCCACTGCATACCTGTACTGTGATCCTGCCACTGCATACCTGTTCAGTGATCCTGCCACAGCATACCTGTTCTGTTCAGTGAGCCCTCAGCCCACTGCATACCTGTTCAGTGATCCTGCCACTGTATACCTGTTCTGTGAACCCGCCACTGTATACCTGTTCTGTTCAGTGGACCCGCCACTGTATACCTGTTCTGTGAACCCGCCAGGGCCGCCACTGTATACCTGTTCTGTTCAGTGGACCCGCCACTGTATACCTGTTCTGTTCAGTGGACCTGCCACTGTATACCTGTTTAGTGAACACGCCACTGCATACCTGTTCAGTTCAGTGAACCTGCCACTGCATACCTGTTCTGTGAACCCGCCACTGTATACCTGTTCTGTTCAGTGGACCCGCCACTGTATACCTGTTCTGTGAACCCGCCACTGTATACCTGTTCTGTTCAGTGGACCCGCCACTGTATACCTGTTCTGTGAACCCGCCAGGGCCGCCACTGTATACCTGTTCTGTTCAGTGGACCCGCCACTGTATACCTGTTCTGTTCAGTGGACCTGCCACTGTATACCTGTTTAGTGAACACGCCACTGCATACCTGTTCAGTTCAGTGAACCTGCCACTGCATACCTGTTCTGTGAACCCGCCACTGTATACCTGTTCTGTTCAGTGGACCCGCCACTGTATACCTGTTCTGTGAACCCGCCACTGTATACCTGTTCTGTTCAGTGGACCCGCCACTGTATACCTGTTCTGTGAACCCGCCACTGTATACCTGTTCTGTTCAGTGGACCCGCCACTGTATACCTGTTCTGTGAACCCGCCAGGGCCGCCACTGTATACCTGTTCTGTTCAGTGGACCCGCCACTGTATACCTGTTCTGTTCAGTGGACCTGCCACTGTATACCTGTTTAGTGAACACGCCACTGCATACCTGTTCAGTTCAGTGAACCTGCCACTGCATACCTGTTCTGTGAACCCGCCACTGTATACCTGTTCTGTTCAGTGGACCCGCCACTGTATACCTGTTCTGTGAACCCGCCACTGTATACCTGTTCTGTTCAGTGGACCCACCACTGTATACCTGTTCTGTGAACCCGCCAGGGCCGCCACTGTATACCTGTTCTGTTCAGTGGACCCGCCACTGTATACCTGTTTAGTGAACACGCCACTGCATACCTGTTGTGTTCAGTGAACCCGCCACTGTATACCTGTACTGTTCAGTGAACCCACCGCATCAGTGCGCATACCTGTGCAGTTAAGTGAACCCACCTACCTACGTGAGTGCACGCAGTGTGATATACCACTCCGTGCATACCCGATATGGACAAAACAGGTAGAGGAAGAGGAAGAGGTAGTGGCAGAGGCAGAGGAAGGCCACCCGGCAGGTCTGCGCGAGGTCGTGTAAATGTAATTTCGTGTGGACCTGGCCCACAGTACAGTGCTCGGAAGAAGGCACGTCCCATCACCTCCCAAGATTGTCAGGACGTGGTTGAGTATTTAGCGACACAGAACACCTCATCTTGCTCAGCCACCAGCGCTACTACTAGCACCACTTCCGCTGCATTTGACACTTCGCAAGAATTATTTAGTGGTGGTGAAATCACTGATGCACAGCCATTGTTACAGCCAGATGATTTTTCACCAGCTCATATGTCTGCGTTACGCGACAACACTATGGATGTAACGTGTAAGGAGGATGAAGGACCTACACGTTTGGATTTTTCTGAGGCAAGCGAAGCTGGGCAGGATGATTACGATGATGACGATGATAGGGATCCTCTGTATGTTCCCAATAGAGGAGATGAAGAGGGGGACAGTTCAGAGGGGGAGTCAGAGAGTAGTAGGAGGAGAGAAGTTGCTGAAAGAAGCTGGGGCAGCTCTTCGTCAGAAACAGCTGGTGGCAGAGTCCGGCACCATGTATCGCCACCTATGTACAGCCAGCCAACTTGCCCTTCAGCATCAGCTGCTGAGGTCCCCATAGTGCCCACATCCCAGGGTGGCTCAGCGGTGTGGAAATTTTTCAATGTGTGTGCCTCAGATCGGACCAAAGCCATCTGTTCGCTCTGCCAAAAAAAATTGAGCCGTGGAAAGGCCAACACTCACGTAGGGACAAGTGCCTTACGAAGGCACCTGGAGAAAAGGCACAAACAGCAATGGGATGGCCACCTGAGCAAAAGCAGCAGCAGCACACAAAATAAAAGTCACCCTCCTTCTCCTCTTCCTCCTTCAGGTGCATCATCTGCTTATGCCGCTTTCTCCCTTGCACCTTCACAGGCACCCTCCTCCACTCCGCCTCTGCCCTTGAGCGGTTCCTGCTCCTCTGCCCACAGCAGCAGTCAGGTGTCCGTGAAGGAAATGTTTGAGCGGAAGAAGCCACTTTTGGCCAGTCACCCCCTTGCCCGGCGTCTGACAGCTGGCGTGGCGGAACTGTTAGCTCGCCAGCTGTTACCATACCGGCTGGTGGACTCTGAGGCCTTCCGTAAATTTGTGGCCATCGGAACACCGCAGTGGAAGATGCCAGGCCGCACTTATTTTTCCAGAAAGGCCATACCCCAACTGCACCGTGAAGTTGAGAGGCAAGTGGTGTCATCTCTTGCGAAGAGCGTTGGGTCAAGGGTACACCTGACCACGGATGCCTGGTCTGCCAAGCACGGGCAGGGCCGCTACATTACCTACACAGCCCATTGGGTGAACCTGGTGGTGAACGATGGCAAGCAGAAAGCGGCGGACCAAATTGTGACACCTCCACGGCTTGCAGGCAGGCCTCCTGCCACCTCCTCTCCTCCTGCTACATGCTCTTCGCTGTCCTCCTCCTCCTCCTTGGCTGAGTGGCAGTTCTCCTCTCCAGCTACACAGCCCCAGCTCCGCAGGGCCTATGCTGCATGCCAGGTACGACGGTGTCACGCCATCTTAGACATGGCTTGTCTCAAAGCGGAGAGTCACACTGGAGCAGCTCTCCTGGCTGCTCTTAAGAAACAGGTGGATGAGTGGCTGACCCCGCACCACCTGGAGATAGGCAACGTGGTGTGCGACAACGGCAGCAATCTGCTTGCCGCTTTGCATATGGGGAAGCTGACACACATACCCTGCATGGCACATGTCATGAATCTAGTGGTTCAAAGATTTGTGGCAAAGTACCCTGGCTTAGCGGATGTCCTGAAGCAGGCCAGGAAGTTCTGTGGGCATTTGAGGCGCTCTTACACAGCCATGGCACGATTTGCAGAAATTCAGCGTAAAAACAACATGCCGGTGAGACGCCTCATTTGCGATAGCCCCACTCGCTGGAACTCGACCCTCCTCATGTTCTCCCGCCTGCTAGAACAGAAGAAAGCCGTCACCCAGTACCTCTACAACTGGAGTAGAACGAAACAGTCTGGGAAGATGGGGATGTTCTGGCCCGACAACTGGACAATGATGAAAAATGCATGCAGGCTCATGCGGCCGTTTGAGGAGGTGACCAACCTGGTGAGCCGCAGTGAGGGCACCATCAGCGACTTAATTCCCTACGCGTACTTCTTGGAGCGTGCTGTGCGTAGAGTGGCGGATGAAGCTGCGAATGAGCGTGACCAGGAACCGTTACGGCAGGAACAGGCATGGGACCAATTTTCATCAGACCCAGCTGTTTCCTCAACACCTGCGGCAGCACAGAGGGGGGAGGAGGAGGAAGAAGAGAGGTCATGTGCAGAAGATGAGTCAGACTCAGAGGATGATGAGCAAGGTGTTTCTTTGGGGGAGGAGGAGGAAGAGGAGGAGGGGACAGCGGCAGGAGAACAACCGCAGCAGGCGTCGCAGGGGGCTTGTGCTGCGCAACCTTCCCGTGGTATTGTTCGCGGCTGGGGGGAGGAGGTTGACTTACCTGACGTCACTGAGGAAGAGCAAGAGGAGATGGAGGGTACTGGATCCGACTTTGTGCAGATGTCGTCTTTTATGCTGTCCTGCCTGTTGAGGGACCCCCGTATAAAAAACCTCAAGGGGAATGAGCTGTACTGGGTGGCCACACTACTAGACCCTCGGTACAGGCACAAAGTGGCGGACCTGTTACCAACTCACCGGAAGGTGGAAAGGATGCAGCACATGCAGAACCAGCTGTCAACTATGCTTTACAATGCCTTTAAGGGTGATGTGACGGCACAACGCCAGCAAGGTACCACTGCCACTAATCCTCCTCCCGTGTCCACGCAGTCAAAGACAGGACGCTCCAGCGATCTCATGGTGATGTCGGACATGCGGACGTTCTTTAGTCCAACGCCTCGCCATAGCCCTTCCGGATCCACCCTCCACCAACGCCTGGAACGGCAGGTAGCCGACTACCTGGCCTTAAGTGTGGATGTAGACACTGCTGTGAACAGCGATGAGGAACCCTTGAACTACTGGGTGCGCAGGCTTGACCTGTGGCCAGAGCTGTCCCAATTTGCCATCCAACTTCTCTCCTGCCCTGCCGCAAGCGTCCTCTCAGAAAGGACCTTCAGCGCAGCTGGAGGCATTGTCACAGAGAAGAGAAGTCGCCTAAGTCACAAAAGTGTTAAGTACCTCACCTTTATCAAAATGAATGAGGCATGGATCCCGGAGGGCTGCTGCCCGCCCCAAGACTAAGTCAGTCCCCGCACACACAGCATCTCTGCCTGCACGCCGTGTGACTGGCTGCCTGGCCTGCCCCAAGAAGACTAAGTCGCTCCCAGTCCCTCCACACAGCATGTCTGCCTGCAGGCCGCTTGACTACCTTCTCCGCCACCACCAACAGGGTCCGGGACTCCAGGCGGATTGCTGAATTTTTTAGGCCGCTGCTAGCAGCGGCCGCTGTAATAATTTTTCGGGTGCGTGTACATGACTGCCTAATTTTTCTGGCTGCACTGCGGGCAGCTGCAACAACAAAAGAAAAGGCATGTACATGCGCCCATTCCCCTTCGTGATCATTACCTTGCCGTAGTGAAGGGGCTTGCGTATCACAATGGAGCAATGACCGGCGCCTAGATGAGTGTCTCGGGGGGCACACCCACGATAATAAGGTCGTTGCCTCATTGTGGTCAGACCAAATTTGATCAGCTGGACAGTCACTGTTCTGTCATTCAGCTACATCAGCCAGGTGACCATATGGGCTGTAAAGCCACCAAAACCTGCACTCTCGCCATGGTGCGCGCACCAGTCCAGCACGGCCGTCACTACACAAACAGCTGTTTGCGGTGCGTTACACGATGAGTTTGGTGTGTCAGTGTGAAGCAGTACCTTAATTACACTACCTGATTGATGTATACACATGCAAGATGTTTGAAAGCAAGCACTTTAGGCCTGTCATTTAACATTCAATGTGATTTCTGCCCTTAAACGCTGCTTTGCGTCAAATCCAGATTTTTCCCGGGGACTTTTGGCATCTATCCCACTCCGCCATCCCCCCCTCCAGGTGTTAGACCCCTTGAAACATCTTTTCCATCACTTTTGTGGCCAGCATAATTATTTTTTTTTTTCAAAGTTCGCATCCCCATTGAAGTCTATTGCGGTTCGCGAACTTTAACGCGAACCGAACCTTTCGCGAAAGTTCGCGAACCCGGTTCGCGAACCTAAAATCGGAGGTTCGGCCCAACTCTATTATGGATTAGTCACCAGAGCTGTTTCGACAGTTTAGCTATGTCCTTATCTAATCAGCAATAACTTTATCCCTACTTACGACACAGAAATAAAAAAATACATATTGTTTTTTTCAAGACAAACTAGGCTTTCATTGTATGCCATTTTTTTCCCTCAAACAATTTTGTTTTCTATGAATTTTAATGGGAAAACAAAGAAAAAAATAGAAAAAAACATTTATTTCTCAGTTTTACCAATTTCAGTTTAAAAATAAAAAGTGCTACTGTAGATCAAAAACACACATTTTGTTTGGCTATTCTTACTGCTTATCACAAAACTTAGATTATATTCCGGTCACAATTTATGGTGAAGATATTTGATTCTGAAATAATGCTACAGAGTGTGTAAGTATTTTTAATAGTAAAAATCAATCTCATTAGCTCAGGAAACATATATTCCAATTAGTGCTGCATCAGATAGTGCCAGAAATGTGCACGGGAGCAAGCCCAATCCTGCACAGCACTGCTTCTGCTACAAGACGTATATCTACTGACTTGTGGCTTAGATGAAGTCACAGAGGACATAGATCTACTGACTTGTAGATAAAGTGGTTAAGGTCTATGGCTAAAAGTATTAAATACAGAGGATCCGCAGGATATCCAGGCAACTAGTATTGCTTAAAAGTAAGTAAATATGGCAGCCTCTCACTGTCATTTAAAGGGAACCAGAAGTGAGAGAGATATGGAGGCTGTCATATTTATTTCCTTTTAAACAATGCCAGTTGCCTGGCAGTCCTCCTGATCCTATGTCTCTAATACATTTAGCCATAGACCCTGACCAAGCATGCAGCAGATTAGGTACTCTGACTTATGTTTTACTGGATTAGCCATATGCTTGTTCCAGGGTTTTGACTCAGACACTACTTAATGCAGAAGATCAACAGGGCTGCCAGGCAACTGGCATTGTTTACAAGGAAAGAAATATGACAGCCTCCATATCCCTCTCATCTCGGGATTCCTTTAAATGCTGCACGGCTGCTCTGTCTCTAGCGCCGCTCACTACTTCCTGATTAGCGGAAGTAGTGAGCGGCGCTGAAGACAGAGCAGCCTGGCGGCATGTGAACCTCGCATGGAGCCCAGAAGAGGAGGTGGGTTTTTACTACGACCGTTTTTGCTGCCATAAACATGCAATAGAAAGGGGAGCACAGGGGGGGGGGGGGGGGGGCGTGAAGAGAGGGGGAGGAGTTGGGCGCGGCTGAGTCCCAGTGTGCTCACTGCTCCCCTCCTCCATCACTGCACCCCGCTCCCTCACTGCGCACCGGTAGAACATCCACCTCGCCCGTTCCTAGAAACGGGGCTGTATACTCACACATACCTAGATTACATTACATAACATTAAGCTGGTGTAAGGTCGGGACTTACCCTCTGTGACATGTGTCTCCTGCATGTTGCCCGGCCGGTGCTGCAGGATGAGGAGGACGAGTAAATAATGAGAGCAGCCCTGACTGATCCTGGTCACCATGGTGGGATATTGGGGTCGCCTCACCAGGTTACCCCACACTCTGGCATGAAGCCCCAGAGGTGGAGGAACGCTGAGTGTAACTCTCAGCCAAGTGGTCACCCACCTGTGAATAACCTGGCGTTCATTCTCCTGGGACGCTGCTTTTATCTGACCAATGGGAACAGAGTCCAATTCTCTGAACTTGTGGGAGGGGCCAGAGGTTTGTTCCCCTTTGCAGAGTGCAGGGTGGGGGGATGTTAGTCCATGCGGTCACAGAGGAAGAATTTGCAGATATTGATCCGGAGAATCACACTGAAGGTATTTGGACACAATGGTGTCATCATTTGTCAGCCATTCATTTGTCAGTCAGTGTGCTTCAGGGAAGAGGAACACAGCTCACTTACCCAATTTTGTTATATCACATAGAGGCCCTGAGCTACCACATAAATAAGGGAAATAAAGTCACAATATGGCAACTCTCCTTCCCAGATGCGTACTGGCATGGCCATGAGCAAATTCCGTTCCGCCAGAATTGCGGAATTCCGCCAGCGCCAAATTCCGTCAGCCATTACATTTCCGCGGAATTCCGCATTCCGGCGGAAAAATTAAAGTAATCGCAAATGAAACCTTGTTTATGCTAAATTGTAGCCCATGGGACCTAGTGGCTGTTCCCCCGATAATTTTTTTTTTTTTTGCAGCAGGAGGGGTCGCTTATGCCATAGGACCTAGCGGTGGTCCCATGGCGGTCATTTTGGCACCGCAGGAGGTGTCACTTACGCCATGGGACCTAGCGGTGGTCCCATGGCGGTCATTTTAGCGCCGTAGGAGGTGTTGCCTAAGCTATGGGACCTGGCGGTGGTCCCATGGCGGTGGTTTTGGCGACACAGGAGGTGTCGCGTAAACTTTGGGACCTGGCGGTGGTCCCATGGTGGTGGTTTTTGCGCCGCCGGAGGTGTCGCGTAAGCTATGGGACCTGGCGGTGGATCCATGGCAGTGATTTTTGCTCCGCAGGAGGTGTCGCGTAAGCTATGGGACCTGGCGGTGGATCCATGGCAGTGGTTTTTGCTCCGCAGGAGGTGTCGCGTAAGCTATGGGACCTATACAAAATGGTTGGGATAGGTGGGAGAGCTAAGGAGCTGGTTGCTAACATAGGATTGATTGGTTTTTGTTAACACTGTAATTGGTGCTGAAATAATTCCGATTTTCATGCAGAAATCCGTTTGGGTGGTTTTTGTAAACCTCTGATTGGTGCAGAAATTCCTATTTTCATGAAGAAATCCTGTTGTTTTTACTTTAAACTTCTTCTAGGGGCTTCCTTGTGATTGGCTAACAAAATTCCGCATTCAGCCGGAATTACGCATCGCTCCGCGGAATTTCCGCTATAGCGCTAAGGCAATTCCGTTCCGACGGAACGGAATCACCAAATTCCGGCCGGAATCGCGGAAAACAGAATTCCGCGGAACGCGGTGAGCATCCCTAGCCGTGTGCCCCCATCGTGCTCTCCCTGCCGAGAGCGCTCTGTGCCTGCACACTACACACCGGTGGACAGCTGAGGATCGAGGCGGCCCAGAAGGAGGGTGAGGGGGCCAACGGCCTGAAGAGGGCTGGGGGAAGCACCAGGTATGTATGGATAGGTTTTTTCTTGTTTCAGGTACAGTCTAAACCTGGGACCTCCAGAAGCTCGCTGCTGCACTCCCATAGAAGAATGAGCATGGCCACACTGTGCAGTGCAGCCAGCAGAGCCTGTCAATGGGCTTGGACTGCACTGGAATGGCCAGGGGTGTTCTAGCCCCAAAGATCAGTGGCACGTGCCCCGGATGACCTCACAGAGCATGCCCCACAGAGGCACCACAGCACCCAGCATGGTATTACAGCACCCAGAGTGCCCCATTGAGGTACTATAGCACCCAGCATGACATCATAGCACCCAGCATGACACCACAGCACACAACAATGGAGGGTATGCTGGGTGCTATGGTGCCTCTATATGGTCATATTGGGTGCTGTAATGCTGTTCTAGGTGCTGTGATGTCTTTATGGGGTCATGCAGGGAGGCGTGGTTCTTCTATGGAGGCATGCTGAAAGTTGTGGTGCCTCAGTGGGTGGCCTGTGGAAGCATGGAACCCCCTTCCAGGCTCCCACCCATCCAAGAGAAGGTCAGGGAATGCTATGGGGGGACTGGCAGCAGGCCAGCTTGCCCAGCAGAAAGCCAGACCAGCCAGCACAGAAGCCAGTTAACTCCTGAGATTAGCGACAATATTTGTTGCTATCTGGGAGGTAAACATTGAGGAGAGGAATTCCCTGTTTAAAACGCCCACCAGGGGCATTCCTACAGGGTTTACAGAGCTGCCATTGGGCAACTCTCTCTCCTTAGCCACGCCCCCTCCCGCCTCCCTACACGCTATGAGAGACACACAGTCTCTCAGTGCAGCATCATGACCCAGAGGTCACGCAAGTGAAAGTGGACCATTGCGACCCACAGGAGTGGCAAGGAGCGGCAGTTTTTGCGGCTACCTGATCTGCTCGGCCCTGCACATCAAGTAGCCTACTTTTTTTTTATTTTTTAAAGGCCAACCTCAGGCTCTCTATAAGTGACACAGCCTATTTATGTGATATGTTGGATTTATTTTAATGGAGAGGGAAGCTTCCACCAACATTTTGCTGGGCAGGCCTACTTAGATTGCTGTTAAGTTCATGTAAATTTGGCTCCCCCCATGACCACACCCACATTGTGTTGCATGGCCACACCCATTTTTCTGCTGGAGTGCCCAAAAGTGCCCTGGATCTCTTAGGATCCTAGCGAAGCCCCTGGGAATGGCAAAGAGGGGCACATAGAAGTAAAGTAAAAATTGGTATCAGGCAAATCTGGCGCATGTGGTTTCTGGACAACTGAACATATCGGCAAGCCAACGCCAAAAGGGAAATTTGGGCGCCAGGCGACGCCCGATGATTATAATTTTTATGGGGGGTTTCTGTATTGAAGCCAGCGACAAAGGGGAAATTCAGGCGCCAAGCGGCACCTGGTAATCATCGTTTTTGGTGCAGCGGACAGTTAGGTTAAGATTAGGCATCAGGAAGGGGGTTTGTACAGGGGGGTCTTAAGGTTAGGCATCACCAGGGGGGTCTTAGAGTTAGGCACCACCGGAGGAGGTTAGGGTTAGGCATCACCAGGGGGGGTCTTAGGGTTAGGCACTGCTGGGAGGGTTAGAGTTAGGCATCAACAGGGAGGTCTTAGAGTTAGTCACCACCGGAGGAGGTTAAAGTTACGCACCACCGGGGGGGGGGGGTCTTAGGGCTAGGCATCACCAGGGAGGTCTTAGAGTTAGACACCGCCGGGAGGGTTAGAGTTAGGCATCACCAAGGGGTTAGTGTTAGGCACCACCAGGGGGTTAGTGTTAGGCACCACCAGGGGGTTAGTGTTAGGCACCACCAGGGGGTTAGTGTTAGGCACCACCAGGGGGTTAGTGTTAGGCACCACCAGGGGGTTAGTGTTAGGCACCACCAGGGGGTTAGTGTTAGGCACCACCAGGGGGTTCTTAGGGTTAGGCACCACCAGGGAGGGTCTTAGGGTTAGGCACCACCAGGGAGGGTCTTAGGGTTAGGCACCACCAGGGAGGGTCTTAGGGTTAGGCACCACCAGGGAGGGTCTTAGGGTTAGGCATTGGTAGTGGAGGTTTCTGAGTGAGAGTAGGGTTAGGTTTAGCACACTTTAAATATTCTACTATCGGAACTGTTTCTGCGCCCTATTTTCCACGGCGCCCAAAATTCACGTATGCACAGAAATCACACGTGACGCTGCTATATTTCATGTTAACCATCTACAGGATAAAATGGGTTTTATGTAATATAGCAGAATATTATCTATTTATATAGTGCATGACTGAGCACCCTCCTTCCATGTAGCAGTGGACAGGAGTTTAGTGGGAGGCAATGGAGGGGTTAAATGTGCTGATCATATAGGTTGAGCTCATACACAAGCAGGTCATTCCCCTCCAGCTTGTGTCACCCCCCCCCTCCCCTCCCCCGACAGGTGGAAGGTCAGGAGCTGAGCCAGAACTGGGCTATTGTACCATATACCACATAATCGTACTAATATACAGGAACCAGGAACAAAGCTGGGAGAATTATCCACTGAGCCATCACAGACCACCTAACCAATATGAGAGGTTCTAAGCTTGCTATTTATTGGCTAATTTTAAAGTGATGTCATAAATGGTATCATCCAAAGACATAACATACTGTAAGTTATTTAGGTGATACCTTTACTGACTAACTGTACAAGATTTCCTTGCAAGCTTTTGATACATTAAGTGTCTTATTCAGGCATGATACAGAACTGGATCAGAACAGTAGAAAAGTAGATCCGATCCATTTCTGCATCATGCCTGAGCAAGAAACTTAAAGTGTACCATAGATGAAAAGAAAACAAAAAAATCATACATACCTGGGGCTTCCTCCAGCCCCCTCCGGCCTGATCGCTCCCTCAGCTCCGTCCTTCGCCTTCTGTATCCTTTGTAAAGGCGCTCGGTATCTTCTGCCAGATGGGGTGCAGTGCGGCTGTACGCTCTCCCCGTCTCGCTCCCGGGCTAGGTGCGCACGGACGGGCCGCGCATGTGCAGTAAGCTCCGACTGGTCAAGATACCGGGAGCCCTTACGGAGGATACTGAAGGCCGAGGATGGCGCTGAGGGAGCAATCAGGCCAGAGGGGGCTGGAGGAAGCCCCAGGTATGTATGATTTTTTTGTTTTCTTTTCATCTCTGGTACACTTTAAAGCTTGCAAGGAGATCTTGTACAGTCATTAAGGTTTTGTTCACATCTAAAACCGCAATCGCTGAGGCCAGCGTTTTGCGATTTTGTGAGTGTTTGTTTTTTTTAGTGCCTCCTGGCTATTTTTTTGTGAATTGCTTTTCTAAGCGCTTTTGCAGAGCGACAGGTTTTTTCACTTCCTGACACAAGTTAGGAAGTGAACTCTTTGACCCGGAAAAGAATAAATACAATGTATTTATTCTTAAAAGCGCTGGGGAAATCGCTATACAAAATGCTTTTTCAAGCGGTTTGCGATTTCCCTATACCTTCCATTGATTCAAAACACCCCAAAAATGGTACAGGCAGCGCTTTGGTGAGCGGATCAGAATCGAAACGCTTAGTGTGAACACTCTCATAGGGAATCATTGCACAGGAGCTTTTAGGGCGATTTTGAAAATCGGCAGCGCTTAAAAAAGGGTAAAAATGCCCTTAGTGTGAACAAGTCCTAAAGGTATTACCTAAACAGCGTTTGTTGCTTTGACAATATGCGTATTATGGAGTGATGCATCATGGGACCCCCTTAACGCAGCAAGGCTAGAGGAATAAAGAGGAGGGAAAAGACTGCAGTGGTTTGCAAAAGTATTCGGCCCCCTTGAAGTTTTCCACATTTTGTCACATTACTGCCACAAACATGAATCAATTTTATTGGAATTCCACATGAAAGACCAATACAAAGTGGTGTACATGTGAGAAGTGGAACGAAAATCATACATGATTCCAAACATTTTTTTACAAATAAATAACTGCAAAGTGGGGTGTGCGTAATTATTCAGCCCCCTCTGGTCTGAGTGCAGTCAGTTGCCCATAGACATTACCCGATGAGTGCTAATGACTAAATAGAGTGCACCTGTGTGTAATCTAATGTCAGTACAAATACTGCTGCTCTGTGACGGAGGTTGTCTAATGCTGGGCATACACAGATAGATTCTTCTTATCAATCGAGCCGCTGATGGCTCAATTGATAATTTCCGACAGGTCCGATTACCCGCCGGATCGATTCCCCTCTCAATACCCGCGGGCGGACAATAGCGGAAAACGAGCAGAAGATAAGGAAGCGAGCGGGGACGCAGCGGGAGTCGATCCGGTGGCTAATCAAGCCACAGAATCTATCCGTGTATGCCCAGCATAAGAGAATATTGGGAGCAACAACACTGTGAAGTAAAGCAGGATTAGGCTACAAAAAGATTTCCAAAGCCTTGAACATCCCACGGAGCACTGTTCAAGCGATCATTCAGAAATGGAAGGAGTATGGCACTACTGTAAACCTACCAAGACAAGGCTATCCACCTAAACTAACAGGCCGAACAAGGAGAGCGCTGATCAGAAATGCAGTGAAGAGGCCCATGGTGACTCTGGACGAGCTGCAGAGATCTACAGCTCAGGTGGGAGACTCTGTCCATAGGACAACTATTAGTCATGCACTGTACAAAGTTGGCCTTTATGGAAGAGTGGCAAGAAGAAAGCCATTGTTAACAGAAAGCATAAGAAGTCCCGTTTGCAGTTTACCACAAGCAATGTGGGGGACACAGCAAACCTGTGGAAGAAGGTGCTCTGGTCAGATGAGACCAAAATGGAACTTTTTGGCCAAAATGCAAAACGCTATGTGTGGTGGAAAACTAACACTGCACATCACTCTGAACACACCATCCCCACTGTCAAATATGGTGATGGCAGCATCATGCTCGGGGGGTGCATCTCTTCAGCAGGGACAGGGAAGCTGGTCAGACTTGATGGGAAGATGGATGGAGCCAAGTACAGGGCAAACTTGGAAGAAAACCTCTTGGAGACTTCAAAAGACTTGAGACTGGGGCGGAGGTTCACCTTCCAGCAGGACAATGACCCTAAACATAAAGCCAGGGCAACAATGGAATGGTTTAAAACAAAACATACCCATGTGTTAGAATGGCCCAGTCAAAGTCCAGATCTAAATCCAATCGAGAATCTGTGGCAAGATCTGAAAACTGCTGTTCACAAACGCTGCCCATCTAATCTGACTGAGCTGGAGCTGTTTTGCAAAGAAGAATGGGCAAGGATATGAGTCTCTAGATGTGCAAAGCTGGTAGAGACATACCCTAAAAGACTGGCAGCTGTAATTGCAGCAAAAGGTGGTTCTACAACGTATTGACTCAGGGGGCCAAATAATTACGCACACCCCACTTTGCAGTTTGTTTTATTTAATGTTTGGAATCATGTTTTATTTTCGATCCACTTCTCACATGTACACCACTTTGGTCTTTCAGTTTACTGGTGTTGTTGTACCTTCTTGCAGAGATTGGGGTGAGTGCAGTGAAAAAAAACATGTTTTACCTTCTCATGAAGCCATTTACCAGAGCAGAAGTTCACATAATGAATTTCATAAAGCTAGGAGCTCACATAGCAGACACACTAGTGTTGCGTAAAACGCTGTATTTTATACACAAATGTTACTCAATAGGCAGCATAAAAAGACACATGGAATGCGTTTGTACTTTGGCGTTTTTAAAATCGCTCATTTTGTTGCATATTATGCATGAACGCATCAAAAACACACATAATAAAAGTCAATGAAAACGTAATGTATATTGCGTTTAGTAAGCATTTTTGATGCTTTTTAAAAAAAAAAAAAAGATTTCAGATGTATTTCCGCTTCCTGTTGACTTCCTAGTGATTTGCAAAAATGTAAAAACGCAAACAAAACGCATATGCATTTTGTATATGCGAACCGCAAATGCATTAAACCGCACGCAAAACGCTTGAAAAATGCATCTCACCAAACTCACCAAAAACACACAAAACGCACACAACATAAAATGAAAACATGACATAAAATGCAGCCTTTCACGTTATGTTATGTGTGCATCCAGGCCTAAGATGGTCTGATTCAATCCCAAAGTACTAACCGCTGACATCCAAATAAACTGGCTATTGTCTCATTTTATTCCAAGGTTTCGCCTGAAAAAGTTAACTGTGTTAGGGCTGGTTCACACAGGCGTCTGCTGAGCTTTTGCTTGGCATTGCGTTCAAACGCCAGCGTTTAAACGCCAGCGTTTAAAAGCTAGCTTTTGAAAGCTTTTGAAAAGCGTTCAAGGCTAGCAGTTCTGGTCTCTGCTATTGTTTCCTCGCGTTTACTGCCTTTGAAAGCAGCATGTTGCTTTTGAGACTAGACGCAACGCTGGGATCTACTGCCAGGCTTTTATGAAAGCCTGCAAAAGCCAGCTCTAAACGCTCCCATTCACTTGCATGGGATGGCAGTAGATCCCAAAAAACGCTGCGTCTGAAACGCTGCGTTAAACGCCACAAAAACGTCCGTCTGAACCACCCCTAACTTATGACTCATAGTGACTCAGGGAAAGTATTTTTAGTCTTTTTCCTGAGATTATTTTGGTTTTTGTTTGATTACTAATTATATACGAAGATCACAACATGTCGGTTTGTAATAATTTATGTTTCAGCTCCCCCATTAACTCCCCCCCCCCCCCCCCCCCCCAATCTGATTTGTTCAGTTTATTGTTGTGTATGCTAATCCTGCCTGTGAAATGATCTGTGAAAGGGGGTTGTAATATCCGAAGATGGAATTTTTTTCTTTCCTAAAATAGGTCCCTATATGTCCCCCAATTTTTTTTCTTTTTAGGCCTTATTCACATTATAAATCACCAGCACTGTTGCGAGCGCTGAGCGATTTATTAAGAGTTTGTAAGCTCTTTTCCCTGCGCTTTGCTCTTAGAAAAGCGCTTTTCTAAGCGCTTTTGCAGAGCGATTCGTTTTTTCACTTCCTGACATCAGTGAACTATTTCACCTGGAAATCAATAAATACAATGTATTTATTCATAAAAGCGCTTGGGAAATCTCTATACAAAGCTCTTTCTTTTTCAAGCACTTTGCGATTTCCCTATACCTTCCATTGAGCCAAAGCTTTCAGAAAATGGTACAGGCAGCGCTTTTGCACAATCGCTTTTAGGACAATTTTCAAAATCATCAGCGCTTAAAAAAATACGCAAACCTCTCATAGTGTGAATAAACCCTTACCTGGACTGGGTGCGTAACTGTGGAAACTTTGCAGTGCCAGCGGGATTCTGGGATGTTTTCTTCTTGGCTACAATAATAAGCTTATCTAAGCATGCAAATAACAGAAAGATTCCTATTTTAGATAACATCCTTTGGCGTCAGCAGTATCTGATTCACACCTGGATGAAGCAGGCTAAAAGTACCCATACACTTACTCAATTTCGCGACGATAGACAGCAGATTCGAGCACTGTGATCAAATCTGCTGTGAAATCGATACGCAAAAGCTGACTGATCGACGGATTTACGTCCGAAATCGATCCCGTCGATTTCTCCGCGCGGAAAATTTTGCTCGATCGCCGGCGGGTCGGGAGTGCGCCGATAGTGGCGTTCGAATGTCCGACGACCAACGCTAGTGGCAATACATTACCTGTTCCCCGCGGTCCCTTCTCCGCGCTGGCTTCACTTACTTCCTGTCGGGGGAAGTTTAAACAGTAAAGCGCCCTCTACTGTTTAAACTTCCCCCGACAGGAAGTAAAGTGAAGCCGGAGCGGAGAAGAGACCGCGGGGACAGCGTGGACTCGCGTCGGCCGGATCAGGTAATGTATGCAGGGGGAGGCAGCAGCGGAAGCTCCACAGATTGTGAATCAATTTCATAGTGAAATCGATTCAAAATCTGTTTACAGTGTAGGCAGCCAATAGATCCCGCTGTGATCAGATTAGATCACAGAGGGATCTATCTGCCAGTCGATCTGGTGGCAATTGACCAGTGTATGGCTGCCTTTATAATTCAACAGTTCAGTATGAATAACACGTGGAGGATAAGCTGAACTAAGAAGGTAACCGGCATTTTATGGAACAGAAAGCAGCAGATGCCCATCAAGGGCTGGCTTACACGGAAGGTTCTGCGACGGTAAACAATGGCTTTGGTGCTTGGACAGCCATCGGTACGATCCCTAACCGGCGTTTGCGTAAAGACTGCATTTTGCCCTTCGCTTAGCTGATCCTGGAAGAAGCAGGTTGCTTCCAGGATCGTTTACCGTCACGCTTCCATGTCCCTCTGGGGAGATAACAAACCATGAATACCAGGAAGCTCGCTTGCAGAAAAATATTTGAAACTGGATGCCAGGCTGCCGTGGGCGGCTGGTTCAGACGTCCATCTGAGTCAGCCCTTAAAGAGAATCTGTATTCTTAAAATCGCACAAAAGTAAACATACCAGTGCGTTAGGGGACATCTCCTATTACCCTCTGTCACAATTTCGCCGCTCCTCGCCGCATTAAAAGTGGTTAAAAACAGTTTTAAAAAGTTTGTTTATAAACAAACAAAATGGCCACCAAAACAGGAAGTAGGTTGATGTACAGTATGTCCACACATAGAAAATGCATCCATACACAAGCAGGCTGTATACAGCCTTCCTTTTGAATCTCAAGAGATCATTTGTGTGTTTCTTTCCCCCTGCAGCTATCTTCCACTGAAGTTTCAGGCTGCTCGTTTCTTCCTGCAAACAGCTTTGCCCTTGTCTGTAATTCTTCAGTATGTGAAAGCCCAGCCAGCTCAGAGGAGGATTTATCCAGCTTGTAAAAGATAAGAGAGAAGAGAGAAGCTGCTCTAATCTAAATAACACACAGGCAGTGTGCAGAGAGGGGGGGAGTTCATAGCAGAACCACAACACTGAAGAACTTGGCAGCCTTCCAGACACAGGCTGACAAGTCTGACAGGGGAAAGATACATTGATTTATTACAGAGACAGTGATAGTACAAAGTGCTGCAGTAAGCCAGAACACATTAGAATAGCTTTTGGAACTTGTAGGATGATAAAAAACAGGATGCAATTTTTGTTACGGATTCTCTTTAATGCTCTCACTGGACTGGATGAAGCTGGATTTGAGAGAATACAAATTCGAGACAGAATACGTTACTGAGGGCTGAACTATATGATGTGTCCGGCTGTAGATTGTGGCTGGAGCAGTTGTAGAGCTCATTTGCAGGCACAGCCGCACAGATCAAATGATTCTATTCAGAGCTCAGTAAAGGTGGCCAGTGGCCACACAAGATATAATAAAATGTTTTATGGCAATTTGATAAAAACGATCGGATTTTCCAAAGGATCGAAAGCTTTTTTTTTTAATTCAAGCGAGAAATATGATTGGATTTCCGATATAAGTTGATTAGGAGTAGTGTAGGTGCAGTACTCACCTCCGGCCGCTTGGTCTCCAGATTCTGCAGACAGCTGCATACCTCCCAACTTTTTGAGATGAGAAACCGGGACATAAGCCACACCCCCTGACACACCCCTAGTCAAAAAAAATATATATACACAATTGCAGATATATATATATATATATATATATATATATATATATATATATATATATATATATATATATATATATATATATATATATATATATGCAATTGTCATTAAAAAATGGTGGGGAGAAGGGTGAGGGTGCCCATGGGTTTCTGTGTCTATGCCCCCCTGATGTGTCTGTCCCCCCCCCCTCTCTGCACGCCCCCCTGATGTGTCTGTCCCCCCCCCCTCTCTGAACGCCCCCCTGATGTGTCTGTCCCCCTCTCTGACCGCCCCCCTGATGTGTCTGTCCCCCCCCCTCTCTGAACGCCCCCCTGATGTGTCTGTGTCCCCCCTCCTCCCTCCCTGTAGGCAGAGTGAGCGCAGCGGAGCAGCCAGCCGAGTCCTCTTACCGCTGATCCACTCGTACTGGCATCAGACCTCCATGTGTTTCCTGTGACGTCATAGTAAACAGGAAGCACATGGAGGTCCGATGCCAGTACGAGTGGATCAGCGGTAAGTAAGAGGACTCGACTGGCTGCTCCGCTGCGCTCACTCTGCTAACAAGGAGGGGGGGACAGACACATCAGGGGGGTATTCAGAGGGAGGGAGGGAGGAAGTAGTGAAGCCGGGCTCCCGCATCCCTCATTACCGCGGCTGGAGCCTTAATCATTTTTTCTTTCTCCTTTCTCTGCCCAGCAGTCGGGATTCAAGAGGGGGGGCCCGGGATAGCGGGAGGGCCCCCCCAAATCGTGAGAATCCCGACGAAAACGGGACGGTTGGGGGGTATGCAGCTGATCGGTCGGGCTTCTCCCCCTAGTGTCTGAGAAGAAAGCAGACATTAGAGTTCCTAGCATCTGATTCTCAGATGCTAGGGGGAGAATCGCCAGCTACAGAGGATGTCTCCAGACTTGGAAAGTAGATGGAGGAGATGAGTAGTTCTTCCTGCTGTGCTCTGCTGGGGGGTGGGGGGTCAGGGGAGGAACAGTGAGGACATGACACACACAACAATGCATGCTCCCTATGGATGCTCCAGGCACCACAGCTTCCAGCATGTCACCACAATACCCACCATGCCCCATAGAGGTACCACAGTGCCCAGCATGGCATCACACAGCACCTAGCATGTCCCATATGTGACACTGCCTATTAATGTGATATGATGCATTTTATTTTTTCTGGGTAGGTCTACTTTGATCGCTGTTAGGTTCATGTAAATTAGAGTGACCATATTTTTGTGGGTCCAACCTGGGACGGGGAGGGGGGCGTGGGGGGGGGGGGGGCGGCGCGCGTGCGCGCCGCGTCGAAAAGTGGGGAGGACTGAGCGCGCAGAGGCGAAGACGGGGGGGGGGCGAAAAAATGGGCGTGGCCATGACATTGTATGGGCGGAGCTAACGTAATGATGTAACAGCGAGGCATAAGAAAGCAGTGTTTACGCCATGATGTGGACAAACGAGACTTTGCATCATGGGTGTACAGAAACTGTGTGATGCTAATAGTATACCGTAACCACAAAGCAGCAAACATAGCCATCTATGACCATTAAATAATAAATGTAGTAACAGTTACCCCGGACACCAGAAAATAAACGCAATAGGCAACATGTCAGCACAAAATAACCGCAATGCGGGCAACATGTCAGTACAAAATAAACGCAATGCGGGCAACATGTCGGTACAAAATAAACGCAATGCGGGCAAACATTTCACCAGAAAAGAAACGCACTGCGGGCAAACATTTCGCTAGAAAAGAAACGCACTGCGGGCAAACATTTCGCTAAAAAAGAAACAATGCGGGCAAACATTTCACCAGAAAAGAAACGCACTGCGGGCAAACATTTCGCTAGAAAAGAAACAATGCGGGCAAACATTTCACCAGAAAAGAAACGCAATGCGGGCAAACATTTCGCTAGAAAAGAAACGCACTGCGGGCAAACATTTCGCTAGAAAAGAAACAATGCGGGCAAACATTTCACCAGAAAAGAAACGCAATGCGGGCAAACATTTCGCTAGAAAAGAAACAATGCGGGCAAACATTTCACCAGAAAAGAAACGCAATGCGGACAAACATTTCGCTAGAAAAGAAACAATGCGGGCAAACATTTCACCAGAAAAGAAACGCAATGCGGGCAAACATTTCGCTAGAAAAGAAACAATGCGGGCAAACATTTCACCTGGAAAAGAAACCTAATGCGGGCAAACATTTCACCTGGAAAAGAAAGCATTTACTCACCTGGCAGAAGTGTCCGGCCTCTGGCGCGCTGCTCCGTCCCGGGACCGTCTTGTTCCTCCTGCTCTTCTCTCCCGCGCTGACAGGGCTACGGCAAGATGGCGCCCGAAGCCCTGTACTAGAGACACAAATAGGTCTCCAGTACAGGGCTTCGGCAGCCATCTTGCCGTAGCCCTGCTCGCCTGCCGGTGTCGGAAACAGACACCGGAAGAGAAGGCTGGAGCGGGGCTGCAGGCAATGAACTGGCACGGCGTCTATAGACGCCGCTGCCAGTTCATTGAGGAGAGAGTGGCCAGAGTCCCGAGGCCGGGACGTCCCGCTGCTGAAAGCGGGACGTTTCCCGGGACCTCATTAAGCCTGGGACAGCGGACCCCGAATCCGGGACGTGTCCCGGGCAATCCGGGACGTCTGGTCACTCTATGTAAATTTGACCCCACACACATTCTGGTGCATGGCCAAACCCATTTTTCGGCTGGAGTGACCTCTTAGGATCCCGGCAACACCCGTGTCGACGGCTATAAAGGTGGCCAAACCAGATGTTTTCAGTCTTATAACTGCACCTTCATAGTGCTCACCGTCATGCACTGCAGGAAATAAGGCAGCTACATCAACTCTGACAACATCCAAAAGGCAGGTGCCTAAGGCCTCGCTGGCACCTCCACTGATCACTTTTTCCTCCTCACCTAACCAGAAGGCATGTGATCAGCAGTAGTCACACCTGCTACGTTACTGAGGGCTTCTTGTAAAAGGGACTCAGCGCTGAACAAAGTAAAAAGATTTATACATTCCTGGGGCTTCCTCCAGCCCCATCCGCTCGGATCGCTCCCATGCTGCCGTCCTCCGCTGCCCGCAGCTTCGGGAACCGGGTCCTGTCACTCCCGTCAGTCGGCTCCAGTCTAGAAAGAAGAAGAGCGCCCTCTACGTATCTCTCCAGCGGCTGCTGGAGAGATAAAGAAAGAGCGCACTTCTCCTGCGTAGACTGGAGCCGACTGACGGAAGTGACAGCACCCGGTTCCCGTAGCTGCGGGCAGCGGAGGAGGACGGCAGCATGGGAGCGATCCGAGCGGATGGGGCTGGAGGAAGCCCCAGGAATGTATCTGCAAGAAAATCTCATTGTGTGTACCTAGCATTAATTCCAAGTTGCATACAATCTGCATGCAAACCAGTTATCTTCTCACTGACCATCTCTACTGTTGGACAGAATATATGACATGAGCCAATGTGTGTTCTTGCAACTGCAATACAACTTCTTTCCTCCTCTGGATTGAGCTGCTGGACACGTCAGTCAGGTGTGAAAAACAATTGATTTCAGAATACATTTCCCAGAATCACAGCATTACAGCACACAACGTTCATAGCAAGTGGGTGTTGACAACTGTAGGACCTCACCTCTTCTGGCAGGACCAGGGCTGTGGAACTGGTACAAAAATCATCCGACTCCAACTTCTTAATTTATGAAACCTCCGACTCCATAGCCTTGGGCAGGACACAAGGTCTGAAGACTGAGGTATGGTGCACAGCTGCAGCAAGCTACGCATAGCATTTTCCAATTTCAAAAATTCCTTTTCAACAGTCATACTTCTAATTCAACAGGAACTTTACTGACTGTAAGTAAGAACAAATGGCCTGACTCTCAAAGCTTTTCTGTTAAATTAACTCACCTTATTTATTAACTTACAATTTATCCCTCCTTAAATGACTTAACTCGTGGTTTACCTCTCCTTATTTGACATAACTCATGGTTTAGCTCTCCTTATCTATTTATCTCATGAATTAGCTCTCCTTATCTATTTATCACATGCATTAACACACCTTATAGTTAAGGTGAAAAATAAGTATCCTTTGTGAATCAACCCCAAAGTCATAAAAAACAAAACAAAAACACATACTTACCTAAGGAGAGGGAAAGCTCTGGGTCCTATAGAGCCTTCCTGTCCCTCTCACTGTCCCCACGTTCCAGCACTGGATGCCCAATTCATACCTCCTGCTGTGGAAGGCTTTGGAAGTGTTTGGGCGGCTCCATACTGCGCATGTATGCAAGACAGCGTGCTCGCGCATGTGCAGTACGGAGCGGCCCGTCTTTGGGAGCATTCGGGCTCCCGAACACTTCTGAAGTCTCGGGCAGCTGCAGAGAGCAGTCTCCGACTGAGTCTGAGACTCCAAACGGGGGATCCAGTGCTGGAACGCAGGGACTGTGAAAGGAACAGTTTTTTTTTTATGTCAGACTTCCTTTAAGTATTAACATTGTGTATATCTCACAATATTCATTTATATGTTATTTAGTCAGTGTTTTTCCATTTGTAAGATCTTTCCTCAACCCTGATTCACATTCTTATAGTTATCCTCTTGAGCGCGTCCCATTGGCTGCAGCTGTTGAGCGCTTTGAGTCCAACAGGAGAAAAGTGCTATATAAATGTTCAGATTATTATTATTATCCCTGGTGGTGACATTTTTACTGCTGGCAAGGTGCATCACTGTGCAATGTTTGTATGTTGTGTGTTCCAAGGTGAGCAAAAACAACATCTGGTCCCCCAGAGTGCACTGGGAGAAGGCTGCATAACTAAATAGCCTAAGCTATTAGGCTGGGAGGCCGAGGCTACAAACCAATGTACAGCAATATATACGTATAGGAAGCATTATTGATGTTGAAACCAGACTAATTAAAGTAAAGCTGGGCATCCTGAATAATGGAATACGTTCTACTATATGTTGTTACTAGGCATAGTAGATGGGTTTAGCAGTCCTCAACCGTATTCACAAGCACAGGCAAATACAGTGCTGCCCATAATTATTCATACACCTGGCAAATTTTGACTTCAAGTTACTTTTATTGGACCAGCAACTAATTTTTTGATGGGAAATGACGACAATAAGACATCGTCTTATTATCTTTTGGGAGACACCTATGTAATTTCTCATAAAAAAAAAAAACTTACTGGTTGATTAAAAGTAACTTTAAGTCAAAATCTGCCAGGGGTATGAATAATTATGGGCAGCACTGTAAAACACTTCAGTAGTTTTAATTCATTAGCAGCTTCAATAGAGCTATCTCGTTTGAGATAAGTGCATTGCGTTTGACCTCAGTTGGCAGATCTCATAGAAACTGAAAGCAGAAGTCCCCTGTTATTGTCTCACACTGCCCCCTAGCAACAAGTGGCCATAAATACACATTACGCCAGTACTAATTAGAAGCAGGGAAATGTAACAAATAAGAAAACAAATTTTCTTAAATAAATTGAGCTTGGAGCACTCGAAAGCCTCTAAGTAAATTGGCTGCTAAAGGGTTAAAGCAATACTTAAAGAGACACTCAAGCGAAAAAAAAATTATGATTTTATGATTTGTATGTGTAGTACAGCTAATAAATAAAACATTAAGATCAGATACATCAGTCTAATTGTTTCCAGTACAGGAAGAGTTAAGAAACTCCAGTTGTTATCTCTATGCAAACAAGCCATTAAGCTCTACGACTTTCAAAGTCGTGGAGAGGGCTGTTGTCTGACTTTTATTATCTCAACTGTTATTGAACTATTTACTTTTCCTCTGCCAGAGGAGAGGTCATTAGTTCACAGACTGCTCTGAAAGAATCATTTTGAATGCTGAGTGTAGAAAAAACACTACACACCTGAAAATAAAAATATGAGAATATTTTCTTTGCTGCTAATCTTCTAGTAATTATTCATAGTACACAACCAATTCACTATATCATATATTTTTTTTCGCTTCAGTGTCTCTTTAACCTCCTTGGCGGTAACCCCGTGTGTGACACGGGGTAAGCCGCCGGACGGTGCCGCTCAGGCCCTGCTGGGCCGATTTTCATAATTTTTTTTTTGCTGGACGCAGCTAGCACTTTGCTAGCTGCGCCAGCACTCTGATCGCCGCCGGCCCCTGCCCGATCGCCGCTATCTGCTGCGGCGCGCCCCCCCCCCCCCCCCCAGACCCCAGCGCTGCCTGGCCAATCAGTGCCAGGCAGCGCCGAGGGGTGGCCCGGGACTCCCAATGACGTCCCGACACGTCATCCCGCCCCGTCGCCATGGCGACGGGGGAAGCCCTCCAGGAAATCCCGTTCTATGAACGGGATTTCCTGATCGGAGATCGCCGAAGGCGATCGAAGCGGGCGGAGGGATGCCGCTCAGCAGCGGCTATCATGTAGCGAGCCTCCTGGCGGTATTTTTCATACCGCCAAGGAGGTTAAAGGAGTTATCAGCCAAAATCTAAAAAATGAGCTTTACTCACCTGGGGCTTTCTCCAGCCCCTTGAAGCTGACTGTCCCACGCCGATCGCTCCGCACTGCACCGCCGTCCAGGTTTCCGTGCACAATGCAGAGGCAGACCCCGAGGTCGTTCTTATTGCACCTGCACGAACCGCCGCTGTCAATCAAGCTCCTGCGCAGTAAGCCGCGTACAACGTGGGCTTGATCGACAGCGGTGGTTCGCTCATTTTTTAGATTTTGGCTGATATCTCCTTTAAGTGAACGTGTAAAAAAAAGTTAGATACTCACCTATGTAGAGGGAAGGCTCTGGATCTCATAGAGTCTTCCTGGTCCTCTTTCCGTGTCCTCGGTCCACTGCTGTTTCCCCGTGAAAGTTATTTGACCAACTTGTCAAATGCGCCTTTGGTAGTCCTCATAAAGGCTTTGGCAGTACTCGCGTCCCCGAGTGCTTCCAAGGAAAAGTTGGTCCATACTGCACACGTGCGAGTGTGTTCTTGCACAGTACAGAGTCGCTTGTTTTTGGAAGCACTAGGGGGCATGAGTGCTCCCGAAGCCTTCCGAGGAATCCAGAAGGCGTGGACTTTCATGGGAGGACAGCAATAGCCTGAGGGTACGGAGAGAGGATAAGGAAGGCTCTATGGCAGACATGTCCAAAGTCTGGCTCGGGGGCCAAATGCGGCTCACCAAGTCTTCTCTGGTGGCCCCTGAAGCACTCTACAGTTGTCTATTCCATGTGGCCCACAGGCCGTAGGTGAGGTGCCAACATTATATCGCGACTCTGCCACCCCCTTTGCTCACCTGTAGGTTATCAGCCACAGTAGCAGTTGCAGCTATTGATTGGCAGCTGCCACTGTGCCAGTAGCACTACGCCTGCATACTGAAACGGACATGCTAACTGAACAGGGCATATGGGTTATTTCCTTGGAAATGTTTTATATTACAAAACGTCACAGGCAGTGGCCTTAACAGCAATTAGCAAAATTGTGTTTAATTTTGCTAGTTCAGCCCCCTAGCACTTTCAAGAATGGCGAAATGGCTCGTGGCCTAAAAAGTTTGGACACACCTGCCCTATGGGATTTCAGAGCCTTCCCTCTCCATAGGTATCTCATTTTTTGCACAGGTTCGCTTTAGTATTGCTTTAAAGAGCAGTAAAATAAGTGCCCTTCTCTGCATTTAAACCATCCACATAAATGAAACCTTTTGAGTAAAAAAAAAAAAAAAAAACCCCGGGCGGAGAATTTGCTCTTTAACCTCTTGAGGACCGAGGTCTTAAACCCCCCTAGTGAACAGGCCATTTTTTAACAAAATAGGCCACTGCAGCTTTAAGGTCAAGCTGCAGGGCCGCACAACTCAGAACACAAGTGATCCCCCCCTCTTTTCTCCCCACCAACAGAGCTCTCTGTTGGTGGGGTCTGATCGCTCCCCAGATGTTTTTTCTATATATAAACATTTGTTGGTTTTTAATCAATTTCACTATTTTTTTCTTTATTTTATATCCCTCCCACCGCCATCATAGGCTTCAGCCAATGATAGCAGATCACTTTTCTGCCTGTCAGGGGGACAGCTGTGTCACACGGCTGTACCCAGTACAGTGCTGCTGTAGATTGCAGCGCTGTACAATGTTAACCGTCTAACAGTCTCCTAGCGGCTGGGAGGCTGATGGCGGAGTGGAGCATCAGCACGCGCGATCCCCTGCAATCCTCATTCCCAGCCATTCATGCCAATCAGCGTGGAGTGGTCCAGGGGCTGCCGCAAAGTCGTTCTGCAGTTAAGTGGTAAAGTGACCTGGATCAGTCCATCTCTGTGCGCAGGGCTGCTGCCCTATCATGCAGTATACACTGGAAAGAGGCGGAGCATAGACAGAGCTGTCACAGAAGATCACAGCCTGCAGGTCTAAAAGGGCATTGCAGCAAATAGCGCAAGAACAGGCAGTTTAAGGAGGAACTGTAACCAAGGACTGAATGTCAATCTCAATCCCCTTTCCCACAAGAAATCTTTACCTTTTCTTGAATAAATCATCAAGGGGGTCTGTATGGCTGCTATTGTGGTGAAACCCCTCCCACAATGTGATGTCATGACCATGGCCCTGACAGTCTGTGACTGTCATTTCATTGTGGCAATAACAGCTTTTTCCCACTGCTAAGCAAGCAATCAATATCTCCCTCTGAGCATAGCAACCAAGCAGCTTGGGGTGACCCAAAACCACAAGGGAAGTATAGAACTCTCAGTAACGAACATTCCGTACAGATCACCTGGCAGAACTAAAGATGTCACCACCAGGGATACATTTCATAATGTAAATCAGAGAGAGGAAAGATTTTACAATGGCCAAACACTGACTAAATAATCTATAAATGAATATTGTAAAAAAAAAGTTTTATTCATTGTTATTTTCACTACGATTTGACGTCAGCTGATCAGCTACTGTAAGGTGCACAGAGGGGGGATTTAAACCCCAAGTCCAGGGAGAAACAAAACTTCAAATATGAAATGTTCAGGTTTTTGTCTTTAGGAATCCTAAATCATAACTCTGTGGAGGTTTCCCCCAACGTCTCCACTGTAACCGAGTATAACCTCCAGACTCCAGTAACTAGCACTGCTGAATTTACCACAGGGTGTTTTGGAGTTTATTTTTCTCTCTGTTGTGGTTACATTGTGAAGGAGGGGCTTAATTTCTGGAGAGAAATGGATGGTTCCTTTTGAGCCAGAGCTCAGCAACTCCACTCAAGACATTCACAGCATGCTGCAGCCTGGAAACCAAACCTCGTGCTCAGACTGAAGCAGATGACGTGTCATAGGAAGTGGCATCAAAGTAACCATGTGACAAGTCCATGGAAACAAATTCAGTTATATCTTGAAACAGCAATGTTTAAAGCAAACCTGTGGGATTGTAATGACATAAAAAAAATCGATACTTACCTCATCAAAGGGAAGCCTCTGACCTGGATGCTTCAGAGAGGCTTCCCCCATCCCTTTTCACAGCCAAGCGCAGAACATGCTAGAGCACAGGTGTGCGCCGCCTGCACAGTGCATCTGAGCTTTGTCGACAAACCCTTGCAGACGGGCTTCGGAGGGCCCCAGAGCTGGATCGGTGAGGAGGAGAGGGACAGTATAATCCAAAGGCTTCCCGTACTAGGCACATTTTTCCCTTCAGGCACACGTTAATGAACTCACAGTTGCTGTTTTTTATCCAAATAATTTCTTCTTCCCCTCTATACAGCCAATTAAAATGTGAAATCTGACTATAGCAATAGTCTAATGTAGTTCAGTCTAGCCTGATTGCTACTGTCTCTTATGCCCATGTGATCACTCCTCACCCCTCCCTCTTCATGACTCATGCTGTCAGCTCCGCTAGAGAAAACAGCATAAGTAAGCAGAAGGAACGGGGTGAGAAGTGAATGCTTGGAGGCAAGCTGAGTTGAGCTACACAGCCCCACTGAATTTTCATTTTGCAGAGAAGAAATAAATGCAAAGTAAGAAACATCATTAAGAGAAATCAGAGGCAAAAGCATAAAAAGCTTTATTTACCTGGAGCCCTTAGAAGTCTGTGCGATCCCTCGCCTAAGTTCCGCTGTTCTTCAGTCTTCCGCTGTATCCTCCGTAATGATTACCGGCCCTGCCAGTGGCTTCTGCGCGCCTTTTGCGGCTGTACTTCTGTGGCCAAAAGTGATCACTACAGAGGGGACAGCGGAAGACTGGAACACAGCAGAACTTTTCCGAGGGGTCACATAGACTTCTAGGGGCTGGAAGAAGCCCCAGGTAAGTACAGTTTTATATGCTTCTATCACCTCGGATTCCCTTTAAATATATGGATCTGTGGTTATATCCTGAAGCAGAAGTGCACTAAAGGGTGACTTTAAAGTTTACCCGAGGCGACATGTGACATGTTGAGATAAACATGTGTATGTACAGTGCCAAACATATTAATAACCAGGCTGTTTTACTTGTTATAGTTTTGCTGCCTGAAAGAGTTAATTTCTAGGCATGGAAGTGACAGCTTCTGTCTTGTGGGTAGCATGCCAGGAATATAGTAAACATCACTGATAAGCTAATTACTGCCATAAAGGTTTTCCTGGCAGAATACAACTTCTGAGAGCAGGGGGAGATAACATACATGACCTATTGACTTTTTTTTCTAACTCTGGGACACTTAATAGGCTGCCACTGTTTAGAGACAGTAAAACGTTCAACCTGATTTCTAAATGTTTAAATATTAAAAAAAAACGGGATACTTAGGCTGGTTTCACACTAGGCATTGTGGTTTGCATCATACCACCAAAAACAGCCTTCGGTGATTTTTGCATTAATACACGGTAATCCCCATCTGGCAGAAAGCCGAGCAGGAAGTGAGGCTTTCTAGTGCTCACTTCCTGTGGCCAAAATGATGAATTCCACGCTAATGTATTGGCAAAATACGCTTCCGCACATGCACAACGTCACAAAGTGCAGCGGACAATTTAAAATATTTTGTCGCCATAGACTTCTATGACTTCCGGGCCAAGCGTCAAAACCACACCCGCCATGGCGCATCTCGATGCGCAGGTATGAAAGACCCCATAGAGTTTTATTGCCGAGCGTTACTGTGCGGTAACGCAACGCGATCGCCCCAGTGTGAAATGGGCCTTAAAAAAAGTCATTTTTAGGAGTAGGAGGATAAATATAATTGTTTATCTCATCAGTTTATTTTCACCTCAGGTTAACTTTAAGAACAAAGGAGAGCCATGATCATGCGACCACATGCATAATAGATCAGTATCTGTCTATGACTGCTTTATTACTACTGAAATGTGTTGCAGTAGACTGGGAACTTGACAAGGTGCATAAAAATGTTCCTGGACTTTGGTTTTACATAAAAGTATCCCTATGTCACCATATGTAATGGGGTATATTGTCTGCAGGAACAAAGAGGAACCATTTACAAATAATTTACATCTTGGTGTAGGGGACCCAAAAAGTGTTGCACTCGCTGAGTCATACTGGGAATTTGGTGTACAGGTTGAGTGTGGGAGGGAAGAGGGTCACAGGAGTTCCACTCACAGAGGTGCCACTGGTGACTCGATCAATGATACAGGAATTTATGGTTGGACATCTCACACATATTCCTGGTGTCCTATTTACGTTGACTGCGACTCTATTCAAGCTGTACCACCTGAATATCATTTGCAACCTGCGCCTTAATTGGATCTGCTACATAGTAACCCTGTTGCAAGGCCTGAAGACCAACCCCAAGCCTGCATTCCCTCTTGCTGACGTCAAACTCATTGACGTGATACGTGGTTTTATTAGTGTTCAGGCCCTGGCTTTTCAGGGCCATGTTTTGGGAAATGTGGTTGAGGCCACCCAGTCTCACCGCAGTTGGGACCTGGGACAACAGGTTGCTTCTGTAGACGGTGTTTATTCTTCTCTTCCTTTGCATCCTGTGGATGCGTCTGTGGTTAACGAACTGCGATAAGGAACTGCATCGTAGTCCACAGTCCAGGCATTTCAGCTTGTGCTCACTTTGGGTGCTTGTGGGTAGTGGCTGACACATCTTTTCATTCAGGGCTTCCACTCGCTGGCTGTCAACTGTCCATTTCTGCACAGGTTGGTCGATAGGCTGTAGGTGTTGACCATGACTTGGAACCTTCGGCATATGTTCCTCCTGGTTCCCTACTCGCTGGTTGCCCACAGACCATTTCAGCATGGGTTTGACATCTTCTTGTATGTGCTGATTGCCACCGAAACGGTCAAAAGCAAATTCATTCTGTGTTTTTACTTCTTGGCCGTTCACTGACCATTTCATAACCTCTTTGGGCTGTGTCTCCATTTGGAGACCTTTCTCTACTTTAATATCCATTATATTTTTCATTTCTACTGGCTGGCTTCGATTTGACCATTCCAATACTTGGCTGAGCTGTGGTTCTGCCTGCTGATCAATGGGCAACAAGTCTTCTTTCTCTCGCTTTATGTTTAGAATGAAGTCTGAAAACCTCATCTGATGTTCTTTCTGGGGTTCCTGATGGACAGTCTGAGTGACATGCAAGGGTTTTGAGTAGTTTTCATTTCGGGGTTGCTGGTGTTGACTAATGTCTATCATATCTTCCCTCTCAGATTTGATATGTTTACTAATGTCCAGTGTTTCCTTCTGGGGTTCCTGATGGACAGTCTGAGGTTTCTGGGGTTCCCGATGGACAGTCTGAAGTTTTAAAAGTTGAGTGGCATGTAAGGGTTTTGAGTAGCTTTCATTTTGGGGATTCTGGTGTTGACTAATGTCTATCATATCTTCCCTCTCAGATTTGATATGTTTACTAATGTCCAGTGTTTCCTTCTGGGGTTCCTGATGGACAGTCTGAAGTTTCTGGGGTTCCTGGTGGACAGTCTGAGGATTTGGATGTTGAGTGGCATGCAAGGGTTTTGAGTAGCTTTCATTTTGGGGTTGCTGGTGTTGACTAATGTCTATCATGTCTCCCGTCTCAGATTTGATATGTTTACTAATGTCCAGTGTTTCCTTCTGGGATTCCTGATGGACAGTCTGAAGTTTCTGGGGTTCCTGGTGGACAGTCTGAGGATTTGGATGTTGAGTGGCATGCAAGGGTTTTGAGTAGCTTTCATTTTGGGGTTGCTGGTGTTGACTAATGTCTATCATGTCTCCCCTCTCAGATTTGATATGTTTACTAATGTCCAGTGTTTCCTTCTGGGGTTCCTGATGGACAGTCTGAAGTTTCTGGGGTTCCTGGTGGACCGTCTGAGGATTTGGATGTTGAGTGGCATGAAAGGGTTTTGAGTAGCTTTCATTTTGGGGTTGCTGGTGTTGACTAAAGTCTATCATATCTTCCCTCTCAGATTTCATATGTTTACTTATATCCAGTGTTTCCTTCTGGGGTGTCTGATGGACAGTCTGAAGTTTCTGGGGTTCCTGATGGACAGTCTGAGGATTTGGATGTTGAGTGACATGCAAGGGTTTTGAGTAGTTTTCATTTCGGGGTTGTTGGAGTTGACTAATGTCTATCATATCTTCCCTCTCAGATTTGATATGTTTACTAATGTCCAGTGTTACCTTCTGGGGTTCCTGATGGACAGTCTGAAGTTTCTGGGGTTCCTGATGGACAGTCTGAGGATTTGGATGTTGAGTGACATGCAAGGGTTTTAAGTAGCTTTCATTTTGGGGTTGTTGGAGTTGACTAATGTCTATCATATCTTCCCTCTCAGATTTGATATGCTTACTAATGTTCCAGTGGTTCGACATCTGATCATGCTCAGGGACTAAGTGTTGGCTGATATTTTCAATGTTGGGCACAGGTTCACCAAGAAAATGGATGTATGGTGTTATGTCTACAGTGTTGAGCAGTTCTTCATACTGGTTCTGTGTAGGTTGTAGAGTTAGTGCATGATAATTCTGTTTGACAATCCCTGAAGGAAAATGCATTCTCTTGTGCCGACTGAGGGTGGAAGAATCGTTGAAACATTTGCCGCAGATGTCGCATCCGTAGGGCTTCTCTCCGGTGTGGACTCTGATGTGTCTCCGCAGCTTAGCATGCTCTACAAAGCCCCGACTGCAGATGTGGCACACAAAGGGCCTCTCCCCGGTGTGCCTTCGCATGTGGATGACCAGCGAGGATTTACGCGGGAAGCCTTTGTCACACAATGTGCAATGGAAAGGTTTCTGGCCGTTGTGAGACTCCTGGTGGACGAGTAGCTTACAGCGGTACACAAACGACTTGTCGCAGTCCGGGCACGAATGAGGTTTAGCACCATTATGAGTTTTCTGGTGTGTGACAAGCTTAGACTTGTAGAGGAAGCACTTTCCACAGTCCGGGCAGGCATGCGGCTTTTCTCCGCTGTGAGTCTTCTGGTGGATGAGCAGGTTGGAGTGGTGCGTGAAGCAGCGGCCACAGTCTGGACACGGGTGAGACGTCTGTCTCTGGTGAGTTTTCCGATGGGTGGTCAGCTTAGACGGGTAAGTAAAGCACTTTTGGCAGTCCGGGCACTGGTAAGGCTTCATGCCACCATGAACAATGAAATGCCGAACAAGAAACTTCCATACGTCGAAAGTCTCACCACAGCCGGCGCATATGTAAAGTTTTTCTTCAGAGTTGGATTCATCAGGGGAGGGTTTATCATCCGCTGCTGACTTGTGGAAGTCCTCAGACTCAGGGCAGCCATCGAGTTCAGGAGAGTCCTCTGGCTCATGTTCCTCAGTCTGTTCCTGGCACTCCTCCTGATTACAGCTTTGCTGTAGCTCCTGGCAGTCTGCTGGCTGGACACACTCCATGGAATCCACCAGATCTGTGCACTCGACCTCTGGCTCTTGGACCACAGCTGGTTCAGGAGAACCCTTTGGCTCATGTTCCTCAGTCTGTTCCTGGCACTCCTCCTTATTACAGCATTGCTGTAGCTCCTGGCAGTCTGCTGGCTGGACGCATTCCTCTGAATCCACCAGATCTGTGCACTCGACCTCTGGCTTTTGGACCACAGCTGTTTTTTTGCTTTCTTCTTGCAAAGAACACAAAGAAGGCTGCTGCTCCTCAGAAAGATCCTCTATAATTACACTCTGACTACAAGGCTCTTCCGTTTCCACGTTATGGACCTCACTGGTCTTCTGTGGGGTGGAATCTGCATAGGTCTTCACAGTAGGTGCAGGTATGATCTGAACTGGTTTCTCTTCTGCCAGACGGGTCCCAATGCCAGCCGCATAAATGGATGCAGCATTTTCTGCAAAAATGAGAAAGAATTGTCAGATGACAAGGAAATATTTAACCAACCTCACTTGATCATTGTTACAGAAGGAATGGAAGCAGTCTGTGCAAAGCCTCAAATGTGTTGCAAAACCCAAATTCAGCCAAACTTTTATCTGAGCTGTCAGAATTCTAGCGGTTTTATTTATGCAGGAAAAGCTGTCATATGTGTATGTTTTAAGTTTTAATGTTCTATGCTAAATTTCATTGTAAACTGTAAAGTTAGAGTACTTTTTTTAAAATATTGCTCTGTGACATCTCAGCATATTCCAAGAAGTGAAACTCATAATTAGATTATTCTAGTTACAAAAAGCCAGAACATTCTTGTTTATGTTAGTGCGTGGCCTTGACATTTGAAAGATGCTTCTGTGTAAAGACTGGGAACAAGTTAAAACTCACATTACTGCAGTAATTATATATGTACATTTTCTTAATTATTACACATATATATTATTAATCTAAATATTAATAATAAATACAGTCCTTCTAAAGAAAGAAATAGTTATTGTTAAACCCTATATAATTTAATACTTTGAAATACATTTAAAAGCTGGATTCTACCAGTAATACTTTGAGACAGTAAAACATTCTCGTGAGATTGTTATGATTCTGGAGGATTGTTGACATGTTCTAGTCTCAGCTAGCTGATAACACATGATGTTTTGGGAACAGGCTTTATAAAAAATAAAACAAAGAAGGTGTTTTCTCAGTTAAAGATGATTCAATGATGCCACCTGGCGGTTTCATAGTCTTATAAAATTAATACAGATTGTTATTACATGATGAAATGGTGACCTCTAGCGGTGGAATTATTATATTTATTTGTTCATAAAGAAAGGCAAATATATGGAAAATTATTTTATATTTTTAAGATTTAATATGCAATTATTTCTTATATGATTAATTGTTTTAAGAAGAATTATATAATAAGCTTTATATTTCAATAAGTATATTAGAAGCCCTGTATGTTTCAATAAGCCCTAAATTGCTGAAGACTCTCACAGGTCTGTGTTAGTGTCAATTTGACCAAGCTTATGTCTGGGAAAGTATCGAGACATTCCAACCTAATTAGCAGAGAACACTTTAGGGCCTGTTCAGACTGTCAGCGTATCAAGAACGCGTATAAATTCAAAGAAACGCACGTTGAAAAACGCGTTCTAATGCGTTTTCTATTGCGTTTTGCACACACACGTGACCCAGGGGAAAAAAAAGAATTATGGGAACCGCAGAGGAAACGTACGCTTAAAACGCAATAGTACGCGTTTTTGATACGACTCCATAGACTTTCATTGCGTCCGTTTCTATGCGTGACGCACAGAACTGCATGCAGCAATGCGGATAAGAAACGTATGCGTCTCATACGCATACATGTGAACTAGCCCATTCAAAAGCATTAGGAGCCGTTTCTATGCGTATTTGGTACCCGTACCCTGAAAACGGCTCGGAACGCGCATAGTCTGAACAGGCCCTTATCAGAAATGCGTCATGAATGATATTGTTTAGTCTTAATGTCTGGGGAAAAAAGTCAACCAGCAGACAAGATTGCTGGTGACGTCCATTTTTAATCAACTGCGTCAGAAATGACCTAATCAGAATTTATAAACAATAATATTATGACTTAGGTATTCAAAACATGATAAAGCATTGACGCAAGGTAGCTTTAGCCAATCAGAGCCTGGGATTCAGGGAAATTCCAGATTAGGCAGCCATATTGCATCCTATCCCTATAAAAGTAGGAGCTGAAAGCTCATAGTTTGCAGAAGCCCAACAATCTCCTGAGAAGTCACATGAGGCAGAAGCTACCTTCCCACAAGTGGTTCTAGATGCTGAAGAGATGTCAGAGAAGGGGTAATATGCTTAATATTCTGGTGATTTATTTTATTAATTTTTTAGCATTGACTTCTGTTAAGATGTTAGCAAGAAGTTTTTTTAGAAGCTATTTTTTATGCTAGTTCTTTAAGAAGATTATTACAAGTTTTACACAGCTACTATATACACAGCTATTGATACAGATGAGACTACTTTTGATCTTATTCTACATAACACAACTGTTATATTCTTTTTTGAATGTGCTTAGAAGATTGATGATCGCTTGGCTATAAAAGCCTTGATAAGATGGAATACTGTTAGAAGGAAACACTACTTAGAATTGTTCAATGTTTTGTATATATGCTGTATGATAAGCAAATACAATGTTTTATATAAAATCCTATACTGAATGCTTTGATTCATTTCAAGGTACACCGCCAATCTATAATTACTGTTATAGAGGGTTCAGACCCCACTATGCCGGATTTATATGATAGCAACGCTTTAAGGGCTGGTCCTTTACTGAGTTAGCAATCCTGAAAAAGGCAAGAACCGCACAGGTTTTTGACAGAGCTTCTAATAGACTAGGGAAGGGTTACAACCTCCAGTCAAAACTTTTTCTGTAGTTCTTGATATTGTGGAATGGGTTACAACCTGACTAGAGCATTTTTAGCTGAGCTTTAGAATCGCCAAATGAATGGAGGGGAACCCAAACCCGCGATTGCGAGTTGGCCAAATAAACTTGCAGTTTATTTAGGCCCCTGTTACACTCGCGGTTTCCTGATTTGCCACAGAATTGCAACAACAATGCAAGGCAATGGGGCCTAGCACACTACGGGCTTGATTCACTAAACCGTGATAACTCAAACATCACACCTTATCAAAGATATCACACCTTATGAAAAGTTATCACACGTTATCAACATTAACAAGCCTTATCAGAGTAGCATAGCAAGCGCTACGAACCCGCAGGGACTCAGGGCAGGACGAGTGCCGTTGCCAATTAGCAGGCATAAGTTCTTAGCGCTCGCTATGCTACTCTGATAAGGTGTGTTAACTTTCATAACGTGTGATATCTTTGATAACGTGTGATATTTTTCTTATCATGGTTTAGAGAATCAAGCCCTTATTCCGGGAATACACAATGTGTTTTTGCGTTCATTTTTGCCGTAGTTTTCGCTTTGGATAGATTCTACTCTCGATTCACTGCTAGATTCTCCTCTCGATTCCTGATCTTTTCTTAACAATTTACATTCACTTGAATGAGTAAAATCGAAACGAAAGTAGAATAGACCAGATTCGACGGGTTGGAATTTATCTATCGAACCCATCTATCTAAAGTAAAAACTTAACGTGTATTCCCAGCATTACCGTGTTGTGCTGAAAGTTTTCTGATCAGCTGCCATCCCACTGCAAAGTTAACAGCACAATGCCATAAAATTCTGTGGCGACGTACATGTAAGTCAATGGGCGCCGCAGAAAACTGAATATTTTGGCGCCGGTGTTGCAGCGAGCATTTGCAGAGCGATGTGATTATGATGGGAAAACCCAGGAATCCCAGTGACGTACTTCCTGTCCAGCAGGAAGTACGTCACTGGGCAAAGTGCGTCGCTATGCATATAACCCTGCCAGCGCACTCTACCGCAGGGTCATATAAATTACATTTTCAGCCAGAACATCGCACTGCAATGGCCAAGTGTAAAACCGGCGAAAGCGATCCAATGCAAAAAATAAGAGCGCTGCAAAATCACTTTTGAATCGCTTTTCAAAAGCGATTTTGCATCGACTTGCGGGTGATTTGGGGATGTAAATAAAGTTTATCCACTTCTCGCCCAACCATTAAGGGTTACGCGTACGCTGGGTGCACGAGCATTTCAGCAAACTGGATGTACTAATTAGTACACAAATAGAAAGTTTTAAAATGTCCATTTTGCAGGGCGTGGTTAAACTACTTGCTGGGTCTCCCGAGGTCCGGCTTTTATATGGAGATAGCGAAGAACCTGTGACCTCTCGTGCTAGGGGGCGGGCCTACACTCCGGAAGCCTGTGGAAATGAACTTTGGAAGCCCGGTGAGTATTTTTTTTTATTTTTGCAAAAAAAAAATGCAAATTGGAAGCACTGTGCAATCGCTGGCAGCAGGGCTATATTTGTACTCTTTACCGCCCAAGGCCACTGTCACCAGCTGCCCTCCTTCAATATCGGTAGCCAGATGACCCCTTCCCTCCAGTATAGGTAGCCAGAGGACCCCTTCCCCTTTCCCTTCAGTATAGGTAGCCAGATGACTCCCTTAATCCCTCCTTTTCCCACCCCCTTCATAGGTAGCCAACTTGACTTCACACTGCAGCAGCCATCAGTGTCACTCATTTCTCAGCTCGTCTCCCGTGCTGAAGCTTCCTCTTCCCCTCTGTCTCCAATGCTGCCCAAGTCCATAGCTGCCGGCCACAATGCAAGCATGCACAGAGAGCAAGGTGGCCGCTGTACAGGGGGCTGACGGCAGAGTACCGTGGTCAGGCACTCGCCTGATCTCCCTGCACTGCAGCATTTGCAAGCATGCAAATGCTGCATAAGTTTAGCCTGCTCCTTTGGTGCCCTTGCTCCTGTGGTGCCCTAGGCCCTGGCCTAGGGGGCCTTGGCCTAAATCCGGCCCTGGCTGGCAGTAAATTGTACAGCGCTTCCAATCGCCCTACAAATCCCGCTGGTATTCGCTGTAGCAAACGCTACCAAAAAAACTGAGTGCTTGCAACAGCGATTGGAGATCTGTAGTGTGCCCCAGGCCTTAAAGAGAATCTGTAAGGAAAAAAGAGCCCCTATGGAGTACTAACCTCGGGAGGGGAAAGCCTCTGGATCCTAAGAAAGCTTTCTCCATCCTCTTCAGACTCGGTGATCCAGCGCTGCCAGCCCCCGAAAGTCCGCCTACAAGTAATACCCGACTCCCGCCTGCGCAGTATTGCAGACCCGATCGGACTTGGCTATTTCCACCGAAACCCAAGGGGAAGCTTGTACTGTGGCTGCGCAGAAGTCAGGCTTGGTAAATATTGCTTGCACGCTGTTCGGGGGCTGCTAGCGCTGGATCCTGGAGTCTGTAGACGATGGGGGAAGTCTTATTAGGATCCGAGTAACCCATAGTGGCAGTTTCTTTCCTTACAGATTCTCTTAAATGTTTTCAGTCCCCTCTTTTGAAGAACACTCCACGCTAACAGTCCCATTGAGAAATGTTTCCTGAATAATAATAGCAGCAATGTCTCCAAAAGGGGCAGAGAAATACATTACAAAACAAAAATCGTTTTTGTAGCGTGGGGAAGTTGCATGCCTTGTCAGGTTTTTTATTGTTGTCTGTGTTCCCACTTCAGAGACTTTCCCATTATTTCCAGTTGTGGTGACCCTCACCCAGCACTTCTAAATGGGAAATAAGGGATAGTCCCAGTAAGGCCACAGATGGGTAGGACAACATTATCTTGTGTAATATACCTCAGGGCAGAGCTGCTGCAGTCAGCTACTCTTGTCCTGCATGCCAGCCTACATGTGGCTGGACAGTGTACTGTTAAAGTGAACCAGAGAATAAGCACCCTCATGTATTTACCATAAAATCCCCGACTGAGCATTCAGTCTGGCTTTGCTCAGGAATCATTATAGCGGAGTCTGTCTTCTCTGATGTCTTTTCAAGCCCAAGCCTGCCCCTTCTGGCTCTGCTGTAATGACTCAGCTATAATGATTCCTGAGCAAAGTCAGACTGAATGCTGTTTGTTTATTTGTATTCATTTAATAAATGTGTATTTTTTATTACTTTATTTCCCACCCTTCCCTTGGCAGCCAATCCCAGCGATGGGCTCTCATAGACATTAGCCTATGAGAGCCGATCGCTCTCTCTGCCTCCCAGGGGGACAGCCGTGTCACACTGTCCCCAGTACAGCACTGCCTTAGATCGCAGGGCTGTACATTGTAAATATAACAATATTGTGGTTTCGCCGTCTAACAGTCTCCTAGCAGCAATCGCCGCTGGAAGACTGATGACGGAGCGGAGATGCGCGCAATCTCCTGCAAAACCCCGCCCCAGGACTTCACGTCAATTGGCGTTGAGCGGTCCTAGGGCTGCCGCTGCGTCCACGCAAATTGGCGTGGAGCAGACGTTAAGCAGTTAAAAAAAAACCTGCGCACCAGCGCACGCTATGTGCAGGGGTGCTGAGTAGTGTGTGCTAACTTATGCTCGCTCTCTGAAAAACTACTGGCCACTCCTTTATGTCTGCCCTCAGCATTTTGTAAATTTGAAGTATGTGATCACCACACTTTGATTGGCCCAATAGGTTGCCCGTCAAGTGACTCCCTTTCACCAGGCTCCGAGCTTTCCCTGGAAGAACAAGTCCCTAGATCTTGCCACGTGTCTGGTCTGTGCACAGTCCAGGCTCAGTAACCAATGAGGTCATATAAGAATAGACACAGACACAGAACATAAGTAGGTGAAATCCGCTGCACCTCGGACACTAGGATGGTGCTGGAACTAGGCGACTTGAACCATATAGAAAGCAGAAAGGAGGAAGTTCCACACAAAATCCTTGGTTTAATGTAATACCAACTTTATTGACACAGGTAAAAGCCGTACAGCCTGGAAGCTGACATGTTTCGGACCCGCAGGTCCTTAATCATAGCACCGCTTCCAGGCTGTACAGCTTTTACCTGTATTAATAAAGTTGGTATTCCATTAAACCAAGGATTTTGTGCGGAACTTCTTCCTTTCTAAGGTTATTTAAGAGTGTGAAATGTGTGGCATTCCAGAGAGGAAACCGTAGAAATATTTGTAATATTACCTTCCCCAGGAAGTCCCGATTCCACCGATGTCCGGCCATTCGAGTAGTCCCCGTAAGGGACGTTCCCCATCAGAAACTTCAGCATGATTTCAGGCCTCACTGCACTCGGATCTGCACAAATAAAGTGTACCTATCAGATTACAAGACCCATCTCCGTGCCAAATAACCAATGGATGGATGGATCGTACCATGCCATAAAACTACTGTGACTCTACTTTATGCCATCCTGATTGCATGTTCTCAGCACACAGGCCCCCTTCCTGGGCAACAGAGATGTGTCCATTACAGGAATACCCTTTGTAATGAAGATCTCAGCTGCTCTACATTAAAGTGAACCTCTGGACTAAAAATCGACTCAGCAGCACTGAAAAGGCTTGGTGTTTCTTTAACAGTTTCACAGCATCAGAACTTTGTTTCTCTTATACAGGCCTCATTTTTAGCTGCACAGAAGAAAACTGCCCGGGCTTTTTTCCCCTGATGCTGTGCAAAGCATGATGGGATTTCTGATTTTGTTGTTCTCGTTCTGCTGTTTTGGTGCAATTTTTTTTTTTTTTTTACATTTTGAATTTGACATTTGAAGCCTAGCGTGTGCAGCTGGGAAGGGTTATCAGGACACAGGACTGTTGGAACTGTGTCTCCTGCTCCCTGTCACCTCCTTTCAACCAAAAAGATCGCTACCCCCATGACAAAGATGGCAGCCCCCATGAATTACAAACATTTGCCTGTTCTTTTAAAACAGGGTGGGTAAGAGATTATATTACCTATCTATTCTAATTAACATAACTAATGCAACTTGATGACGGTATGTTTGTTTAGGCTGAAGTTCTCCTTTAACCAGTTAAAGGAAATCTAAAGTGAGAAGAATATGGAGGCTGCCATATTTATTTCCTTTTAAACAATACTAGTTGCCTGGCAGCCCTGCTAATCTATTTGACTGCAGTAGTATCTGAATAACACCTGAAACAAGCATGCAGCTAATCCTGTCAGATCTGATAATAATGTCAAAAACACCTGATCTGCTGTTTACTTGTTTAGGGTCTATGGCTAAAAGTATTATGCTGGGCATACACGGACAGTTTATGCTCCGGTATCGATCTAGCAGCTCTATGCCGGCGCGTCACCGCTCGTCCGCGCGTGCATCGATTCCCGCTCGTCCCCGCGGGCGCTTCCTTATCAGCCGCTCGATTCCCCGCTATTGTCCGTCCGTGGGGATCGAGCGGGGAATCTTTCCGGCGGGTCATCAGACCTGTCGGATATTATCAATCGAGCCATCAGCGGCTCGATTGATAAGGAAAAAACTTACAGTGTATTCCTAGCATTAGAGGCAGAGGATCAGCAGGATAGCCAGACAACGGTGAGGTGGTGGTGGGGGGGAAATGCTGCAGGAAATGTGTTTTGAGCTGTTTTATAATTGTGGTTCTTGCCATGGGAAGATTAGGAAGGGTGAAACATTTTTTTAAAAATGTGTGTTTTCTGCATTTATGCCTATTTTTCCCCTGTAAAATGCCTATAAAATTAAAACATTCTTGGAAAAAATATTACTCAAAGAAAACCTAGATTGTTCCAAAAAATAAAACAGAAAACCCAAAACAGTATATGTCTCACTTTGATGGCATAAGTAATACAAAAGTTATTGCTGTATTAATACTGACTGCTGAAATGCAAAAATTGTCAGGAATCTTAAAGTATAACTATAAAAAAAAAAAAAAAGTCAAGGCAAGATCTTATCCTAAAGATGTAGTCACTTCAGCTAGGAAGGACATTGAGGATGCAGGGGGTGCTCCGCCAGTCAGAAGGACCAATAAAACTAGTGCTGAATACACACGGTGCGTTCGCGCACTCGATTTCCCGCTCGATTCCCGTCGATTGGTTTATTTCCAACATGTCCGATTTGCATTTCGATGGATCGTTAGGTTGATTCGCATGCAAAGTATTCCAAATCGACCTAACGATCCATCGAAATCCAAATCGGACATGTTGGAAATAAACGAATCGACGGGAATCGAGTGGGAAATCGAGTGCGGGAACGCACCGTGTGTATCCAGCATAGGATACCGTTTGTTTCCCAGTATAGCACTTTCAGTAAAACAGTAGAGAATATTATTAAAAAAAACACTGGTCCATTCTAACCAAGTCCTTACCCTCGGTGGGCGAGTTCCAAAATGCACCACTCATGTCCTATAAAAAAACCACCAACTCTGAGAGATCGATTATGTCATGCTGAAATGAGAACTCAGGTGAGAACACCAGAGTCCTCTAGAAGAGGTACTTTCCCATGCCTCAACTGTGTCCACTGTAACTCAATAGTCAAGGGTAGATATTTTGTTCATCCACATACTGGGAACAAGTTTGACATCAGAGGCTGCTACACTTGTGACTCACAATACATAGTGTATTTATTAAAATGTCTTTGTGGACTTGTTTATGTGGGGCAGACCACTACCAAGTTTAACCACTTCACCACTGAGGGGTTTTACCCCCTGAGCACCAGAGCAATTTTCACCTTTCAGCGCTCCTTCCATTCATTCGTCTATAACTTTATTATTACTTATCGCAATGAAATGAACTATATCTTGTTTTTTTCGCCACCAATTAGGCTTTCTTTAGGTGGGACATTATGCCAAGAATTATTTTTTTCTAAATGTGTTTTAATGGGAAAATAGGAAAAATGTGGGGAAAAAAATAATTATTTTTCAATTTTCGGCCATTATAGTTTTTAAATAATGCATGCTACTGTAATTAAAACCCATGAAACGTATTTGCCCTTTTGTCCCGGTTATAAAACCATTTAAATTATGTCCCTATCACAATGTTTGGCGCCAATATTTTATTTGGAAATAAAGGTGCATTTTTTTCAGTTTTGCGTCCATCCCTAATTACAAGCCCATAGTTTATAAAGTAACAGTGTTATACCCTCTTGACATAAATATTTAAAAAGTTCAGTCCCTAAGGTAACTATTTATGTATTTTTTTTAATTGTAAATTTTTTATTTTTTTTTTAATTACAAAAAAAAAAAAAAATGGGGAGTGTGGGAGGTAATGAGTTAATTTTATGTGTAAAAGTCATTTATTTGTATGTGAAAAATGTGTAGGGTGTAGTTTACTATTTGGCCACAAGATGGCCACAGTAACTTTTTGTTTTAATGCGACCTCCAAGCTTCCTTCCGGAAGCTTGGAGGAAGTATAATGAGCATGGACACGTGAGTTTTTTCTCACAATGATCGCGCTGCCCATAGGAGAGCAGCTGATCATTGCGGGGCTTAGATCCACGAACGGGAATGGATTTTCCCGTTCATTGATCTCTGGGCGAGCGGGCGGCGGCGGTTTTACTAGCGGCGGGCGGCGTGTTTACGAGCGGGAGCGCGGGCAGCGTCGGGAACGCGGAAAGTACGTGTTTCTCCGTCCCTGGTTTTTAAAGGATGGAAAAAGGGGCGGAGAAATACGTACGCGCGGGGGTAAAGTGGTTAAGGTGCGCCTGTCCTCACATAAACATGCTATCTGTAAAAAAAACTTGTAGATCAAGCTGTGTCTTATCACTTTAAGATATGTGGTCACAGTGTTAGTCAACTCAAATGTCAAATTATTGAAGGTGTCCCTCCTCCTAAAAGGGGAGGTGACAGATATAAACAACTGCTTTTAAGAGAAGCATATTGGAGTAAGACTCTTGACTGCATGGAACCTCGTGGACTAAAGCCTCATCTACACGTGTAGATGAGGCTCCAATGTTCCTTATCAATCGAGCCGCATGATAAGATCCGACAGGTCGGATCTTGCTACCGCCGATTCTCTGCTCGTTCCCCGCGAGGGTACAATGGCAGGGAATCGAACGGAAGATAAGCGGCGCGGCGCTGGGACGAGCGGGTATCAAATCCGGCGCACACGCGGGCAAGCAGGGACGTGGCGGGTACGCACGGGGACGCGGAAGAGGCGATCCGGTGGCTAATCGAGTCGCCGGATCGGAGCCTCATCTACGCGTGTAGATGAGGCTTTTATAAAGAATATGATCTTTTGCCATTTGTTTAAATGTATATGTATTTTTGTCAGCTACCAGGCCAATGCTTGCTTGCTGCATGGTGACTGCAGTGGAATGGCCGGGACCTCTCCTCCGCTTGTTGCCTATACACAGTGCTTTCCATCTAGCACTTACTGTCCAGACTGGTGTTTCACTTCTGGACCGGCTACGACGGTGGATGGATTATCGTGAGGTGCTGGTATGTATATTCACTGCTGCCGGCCCTCGCTTGCCTTGGCTGGCTGGATTGACAGCGCAGTGTTTACACTGGGAGGCTGTTCGCCGGCTGTCATGACAACGAGCGACGCTGGAGGGTGGTGGGCAGGGTTGGCAAGTGGCAGGCTCAGAAGGTGTACGCTTGCGTACTGGACAACGTCTCACTGGCAGCTCGCCAGTGATGACGCATAAGAGTCCTGTTTCCCATCAGGTCCGCTGACCTGTGGGAGTACACAGTGACGTCGAGGGGCGGAGGAAGGGCGAAGGGCGCACCCCGCTCTGGGATACGCCTGTTTATTCTCGTCCCTCCACATGACCGGTCACATGGGATGAAGGCGCCCTTACCATTGGCTCTTATCCCTGGTAAGAAGTTCTCCATCTGGTCTGCTCTATAGTAAGAACGGTGATTGGTTGATTTGAATACAGCATTGTGACAGGCTGTCTAATTAGGAGAGGTTGTATATATAAGGATGTGATGAGAGATGTGTTTGTCAGGATGTCATTAACTTGGTAAAGGAGCTGCGCTCTGAAACGTTGTTTCTGTATGACAATACTGAATAAATAGAAGATTTGTGCAACTACAAGACGGTGCCGGCTTTCTTTACTGAATACATGGGGATTGGTCATCCCATGCCTGGCACGTCTCTACACGACTGACCGTGTGTACAACTACTATTTATGCTCCTCTGAGGGACAGTTAGTGACAAGACTATATACCCTGTACAGCACAGCAGAAGATGTCGACGCTATATAATTACATAGTAATAATATAGTAGAACATTACTATGACTATGGTAGGGATTAGGTTGTAAACTCCTCTGAGGCAGTGACATGACTATGTACTCTGTACAGCACTGTGGAAGATGTTGGTGCTATATAAATACTAGATAATAATAATAAAAAGTTCTTCAGGTAGTACTGTACCTTTAATGACTAACTGTACAGGATTTCTTTGAAAGCTTTCGAAACTTTAAAGGAAACCTAAATAGATAAAAAAGAGCATTTTAACTTACCCGGGACTTCTTCTAGCCCCCTGCAGTCCTTCTGTGTCCTCGCTGTCACTCCATGATCCTCTGGTCACCTCCAGCACCCTTCGATCAGCTGTACGCCTCCATAACGTGTTACCGTGCACAGCAGCGTTTTGCACAGAACGCTCCCAGCTATGTGAGCACGATACTGAGGCGTGCAGCACGTGCAATAGCCTGCAACTGGCCAGCTTTGAGAGGGGCGCTATGGCAGACCCAAGGGGGCTGACGACTGCAGGGGGATGGAAGAAGACCCAGATAAGTTAAACTGCTTTTTTTCTGCTCACATTTCCCTTTAACCTCCCTGGCAGTATGATTATTCTGGATTTTAGGGTCTAAAAGCCGTGCACTTTTCTTTACACGCTTTTAGACTCTAAAAACAGGGAAAAAATCATACCGCAGTGAGATATGCGGCAGCCCAGCACTTACTCACCTACCTTGGATCCAGCACTGCAGTTCTCCCTCCATTTTCTGGATGGTACTGTAGCCCTATAGTGAGAACTGCGTCTGTTGTCATGATGACAAACGGTGATCACACCCGAGGGATCCAGAGCCTCCGAAGGCCAGATAAGGAATGGCTGTCGGCGTATGGATTCCGGACTAGCCGAGTTGAAACGCCACCACTCCATACTGTCTCTGCATACTTCCCAGCGATTACCCCGAGTCAGGCTTGGGATTACCACTGCTGGCTTCTTTTTTTCCACCCCGAGTCTGAATCGGGGTTACTGCCATGAAGGTTAAGTTTCTTCTTCAGATGTGATCATCATGCCTAAAGAAGAAACTTAAAAGTTCTAAAAGTTTGCAAGTAAATCTTGTAGTTAGTCATTAAGATATTACCTGAACAGCGTTTGTTGTTATGTCTTCAGGTTCTCTCCATGACTAACACCAGACCACATAAAACTGTATTTTCTACCTACTACATAAACATAAGTTTATTGAGTCTTTTCAGTGCCTCCTTCCGTTCCATATCAGACGGAAATCTCTATGAGTTCTGGTCTCACCAAGAGAGCACAGGTTGCGGATGTTGTCCACCATGACCTCCTTGTAGAGCTCCTTCTGCCGCGCTTTCAGGCTGAGCCACTCGTCCCGTGTGAAGTACACGGCGATGTCCTCCCATGTCACCGGGTCCTGCAACACACATACCACCGTCAGTGTCACATGGAAAATCTCCTCCAGGGAATCAGGTTAGTGGCTGCCTCCCTTAGTTTTTCAATCTACACCAAATCACTATTCCAGAACCCTGTCCCATGACACCTCCTGGACCTCAATCATAGTGACTATACCAGGGCTGTAGAGCAGGGCTGCGGTGTCGGAGTCCAGGAGTCAGAGCAATTTTAGGTACCTGGAGTCGGAGGTTTCAGCAAACTGAGGAGTCGGATGATTTTTGTACTGACTCGGGTCAGTACAGAAATCATCCAACTCCAACTCCGACTCCTCAGTCTATAAAACCACTAACTTCGACTCCAGGTACCCAAAATTGCTCCGACTCCTCGACTCCACAGCCCTGGACTGTCAATGAGATAAGTTTGAGAACCTTGCGAATAACTGTGCAAGAATGGCTGCAGTTTAAATGTTCCCATTGAAAGTTGTGATTGTTGGCTCCGCCCACTTTTTGTAACCATGACACATAGTCACACAATAACCAATTGTGTGAGCTTTGGGGTCTTTGGCATCAATCATGTGAGAATGGAAGCAGTTTATCAATCAAACAAATCTGATTGGCTGTTTGTGGCCCCGCCCCTTTTCTGAATTTGACCCCCAGTAACCCAATGACCGACTATCACAGGTTTGAGGCCTTTGCCATTAACAGTGTAAGAATGGCAGCAATTTAAGTAATCCCCTTAAAAATCTGCAGGTGAATTTTGATTGGCTGTTGCAGGCTCGACCCACTTTCTGCAATATTACTTCCAGTCACCAAGTGACCAACTTGCCATTCACACTAGCCGATTTTTTCCGTGATCGTGTTTAGCGCTTCTATAGCTCTGAAACACGATCGCCGGAAAATCGCCTGAAAATGGTGCAGGCTACGCGTTTGCGTTTAGCGTTTTTGGGCGATTTGCAGCGATTAGTGCAAATCACCCAAGTAAGAACGGGCCCATAGGGTTTCATTACACTAGCGGTTTTAAAAGGCGCTAGCATTTCACCGTTTTGCCGAAATTGCGGCAAAACGCTCAAGTGTGACTGGGGCCTAAGAATGGCTGCAGTTTACATTATCCCATTTAAAAAGAATGGCTGAAATTTGATTGGCTGCTTTATGCTCCACCCACTTTCCCTACATTTTTAACTTCAGTCACCAAGTGACCAACAGTGCCAAGTGTGGGGACTCTGGCTTTATTACTGTGAGAATGTCAGCCTTCTAAATTTTCCTATCGACGTCAATCTGATTGACTGTTTGTGGTTCCGCCCAGGTGTTAATTGGGAGGGGGGGGGGGGGGGAGGTCAGACCCCCTGATTATTTCTTTCCAGGTGGTAGGGGATCTGTATACCACATTTTGATGAAGTCGGTCAAGGCATTTTTGCTTGATGGTGGGGCACACACACACCCCTACATACATATGACTGGTTTGATATACATAGATTCAGTGCATACTAAACAACAAAAAGGATGGAATTATGAAAGAGTGTGTTTATATGAATAGAATGAAAAGATGGAAAAAAGAATGTTATGTTGTGTGAAAATAATTCAGTACATATGGAATTTTGTTTGCTTTTTCTCTTGCAGAATTATCATAATATGTAACTGAATTGTACTTGGTTTGTTTATGTAATTAATAAACAAAAATCTAAACGTTTGTAGCAAAGTGGTAAATGCAGTTGTAAGTAGCAATTTTGTGTTCAGTGGTACTTGTAACAGCATATGAGGATGGCATGAGATATTGATAGATGTACAGAGATGGAAAATGGTGAAATATGTCACAGTAGAAAATGTAGTTCTATGAAAATGCTAAATGATCAAAAGTTGATTATTAAATAAAACGTTGCCATGCAACTTTTTCAACGGTGTTGATCCTTTTTTCCTAAAACTGCTGCTATCTCAAACGCGTGTGCTAAATCGAACAATTTCTTCAAAACTCTGTGTGTATATGGAGTGTCTATATATATTTAGTGTAATGTTCTTCAGCCTCATGTCAATATAATTGGAATGTGATGCTTTGCAGACTCCCGTAAATATCAAGTTGTAATGCTCTGCAGTCACCTGCATGTATATAATGCAGGAGGAGGGGTGGTGCAATGCTCTGCAGCCTCCTCTGTGTGTATATAGGGGGTTATGCATTCCTATGCATATGTATAGTTAAGTGCAATGCTCTGCAGCCTCCTCTCTGCTGTACACATGGGAGGGGCTCTGCAGGAGGTGGGGTGGTGCAAAGCTCTGCAGCCTCCTCTCTGCTGTACACATGAGAGGAGAGTGGCTCTGCAGGAGGTGGGGTGGTGCAATGCTCTACAAGGAGCGGGTGGTGCAAAGCTCTGCAGCCTCCTCTCTGCTGTACACATGGGAGGAGAGGGGCTCTGCAGGAGGTGGGGTGGTGCAAAGCTCTGCAGCCTCCTCTCTGCTGTACACATGGGAGGAGAGGGGCTCTGCAGGAGGTGGGGTGGTGCAATGCTCTGCAAGGAGCGGGGTGGTGCAAAGCTCTGCAGCCTCCGCTCTTCTGTAAACATGGGAGAGGCTCTGCAGGGATTGGGGTGGTGCAATGCTCTGCAGCCTCCTCTCTGTGTCATGCATCCTTATGCATATGTATGGTTAGTGCAATGCTCTGCAGACTCCTCTCTGCTCATACAAGGGAAGAGGCTATGCAGGGGATGGGTGGTGTAATGCTCTGCAGCCTCCTCTCTGTGTCTTGCATCCTCATGCATATGTATAGTTAGTGCAATGCTCTGCAGACTCCTCTCTGCTGCACACATGGGAGGGGAGAGGCTCTGCAGGGGATGGGTGGTGCAATTCTCTGCAGACTCCTCTCTGTGTCATGCATCCTCATGCATATGTATAGTTAGTGCAATGCTCTGCAGCCTCCTCTCTGCTGCACACATGGGAGGGGAGAGGCTCTGCAGGGGATGGGTGGTGTAATGCTCTGCAGCCTCCTCTCTGTGTCTTGTATCCTCATGCATATGTATAGTTAGTGCAATGCTCTGCAGACTCCTCTCTGCTGCACACATGGGAGGGGAGAGGCTCTGCAGGGGATGGGTGGTGCAATGCTCTGCAGCCTCCTCTCTGTGTCATGCATCCTCATGCATATGTATAGTTAGTGCAATGCTCTGCAGACTCCACTCTGCTGCACACATGGGAGGGGAGAGGCTATGCAGGGAATGGGTGGTGCAATGCTCTGCAGCCTCCTCTCTGTGTCATGCATCCTCATGCATATGTATAGTTAGTGCAATGCTCTGCAGACTCCACTCTGCTGCACACATGGGAGGGGAGAGGCTATGCAGGGAATGGGTGGTGCAATGCTCTGCAGCCTCCTCTCTGTGTCATGCATCCTCATGCATATGTATAGTTAGTGCAATGCTCTGCAGCCTCCTCTCTGCTGTAACATGGGAGAGAAGGGGCTCTGCAGGCAGTGGGGTGGTGCAATGCTCTGCAGCCTCCTCTCTGCTGTACACATAGAGGGGGAGAGGCTCTACAGGGGATAGATGGTGCAATGCTCTGCAGCCTCCTCTCTGTATATATAGTTCATGCATATGCATAGTTAGTGCAATGCTCTGCAGCCTCCTGTCTGCTGCAGACATGGGAGGGAAGGGTCTCTGTAGGGGGAGGGGTGGTGCAATGCTCTGCAGTCGGGAGGTGGGCAGGGGCCCCGCATGCTCTCACTCACCCAGGGCCCCTCCATATTGCAGACGCCTCCTGGATCCTCCGGCAGGAGTAGGAGGGGCGAGAATACACGTGACTTCCGGGAGCGGAAGGTAGCCCGTCACGTGACTGCCGGCTGACACCTTTCTGCAGCCACTGCTGGGAAGTCAGAGCAGCAGCAGGAGCGGAGGAGGGTGCTGTGACGCGCTCTCCACACGTGGCGGCATGACGTCACGTTCCTGCCCGCGTGCAGAGCTCAGCATTGCAGGAGTGGAGTGTTTTACTGTAAATCCCCCATCACTGTACATTGTGTCCCCTTCCCTGAGCCCCCAATACCTCCCCCTGTGTGCAGTGCTGGCAGTCAGAGAAGCCCTGCCTTACAACAAGATAACAATACAAGTACAAGCTTACAAAAAAAAAAAAAAAAAAGAATTCAGCTTTACATGAGCAGGATGCAGCTCCACTAATGCAGAACCCCAGGAGTGACTACAATTTCCACCTTTGTATCCCTAAAAATAATATGCTTACTGATATTTTACCATATAGTATCGTAAACTAGAGTGACCAGATTTTTGTGGGTCCAACCTGGGGAGGGGGGCGTGGGGGGGGGCGGCGCCAGCGAAAAGTGGGGAGGACTGAGGAGCGCGCAGCGCCGAAGACCGGGGGCGGGGGGGCTGCGGCACGCCGCGGCGAAAAATGGGCGTGGCCATGACATTGTATGGGCGGAGCTAACGTAATGATGTAACAGCGAGGCATAAGAAAGCAGTGTTCATGCCATGATGTGGACAAACGAGACTTTGCATCATGGGTGTGCAGAAACTGTGTGATGCTAATAGTATACCGTAACCACAAAGCAGCAAACATAGCCATCTATGACCATTAACCACCTGGGCGGTATGGACGAGCTCAGCTCGTCCATCACCGCCGGAGGCTGCCGCTCAGGCCCTGCTGGGCCGATTTGCGCCAAATAAAGAGCAGCACACGCAGCCGGCACTTTGCCAGCCGCGTGTGCTGCCCGATCGCCGCCGCTCTGCGGCGATTCGCCGCGAGCAGCGGCGAAAGAGGGTCCCCCCAGCCGCCTGAGCCCTGCGCAGCCGGAACAAAAAGTTCCGGCCAGCGCTAAGGGCTGGATCGGAGGCGTCTGACGTCAGGACGTCGGCTGACGTCCATGACGTCACTCCGCTCGTCGCTATGGCGACGGTGTAAGCAAAACAAGGAAGGCCGCTCATTGCGGCCTTCCTTGTTTATTCTGGGCGCCGGAGGCGATCGGAAGAACGCCTCCGGAGCGCCCTCTAGTGGGCTTTCATGCAGCCAACTTTCAGTTGGCTGCATGAAATAGTTTTTTTTTAATTTAAAAAAAACCCTCCCGCAGCCTCCCTGGCGATCTTATCAGAACGCCAGGGTGGTTAAATAATAAATGCAGTAACAGTTACCCCGGACACCAGAAAATAAACGCAATAGGCAACATGTCAGCACAAAATAACCGCAATGCGGGCAACATGTCAGTATAAAATAAATGCAATGCGGGCAAACATGTCAGTATAAAATAAATGCAATGCGGGCAAGCATGTCAGTACAAAATAAACGCAATGTGGGCAAACATGTCAGTACAAAATAAATGCAATGCGGGCAACATTTCAGTACAAAATAAACGCAATGCGGGCAAACATTTCACCAGAAAAGAAACGCAATGCGGGCAAACATTTCACCAGGCAAGAAACGCACTGCGGGCAAACATTTCACCAGGCAAGAAACGCACTGCGGGCAAACATTTCACCAGGCAAGAAACGCACTGCGGGCAAACATTTCACCAGGCAAGAAACGCACTGCGGGCAAACCTTTCACCAGGTAAGAAACGCAATGCGGGCAAACATTTCACCAGAAAGGAAACGCACTGCGGGCAAACATTTCACCAGGCAAGAAACGCACTGCGGGCAAACATTTCACCAGGCAAGAAACGTACTGCGGGCAAACATTTCACCAGGCAAGAAACGTAATGCAGGCAAACATTTCACCAGGCAAGAAACGCACTGCGGGCAAACATTTCACCAGGCAAGAAACGCACTGCGGGCAAACATTTCACCAGGCAAGAAACGCACTGCGGGCAAACATTTCACCAGGTAAGAAACGCAATGCGGGCAAACATTTCACCAGAAAGGAAACGCAATGCGGGCAAACATTTCACCAGGCAAGAAACGTAATGCGGGCAAACATTTCACCAGGCAAGAAACGCACTGCGGGCAAACATTTCACCAGGCAAGAAACGCAATGCGGGCAAACATTTCACCAGGCAAGAAACGTAATGCGGGCAAACATTTCACCAGGCAAGAAACGCAATGCGGGCAAACATTTCACCAGGCAAAAAACGCAATGCGGGCAAACATTTCACCAGGCAAGAAACGTAATGCGGGCAAAGTTCACCTGGAAAAGAAAGCATTTACTCACCTGGCAGAAGTCTCCTCTGGCGCGCTGCTCCGTCCCGGGACCGTCTTGTTCCTCCTGCTCTGGTCTCCCGCGCTGACAGGGCTACGGCAAGATGGCGCCCGAAGCCCTGTACTGGAGACATAGTCTCCAGTACAGGGCTTCGGCAGCCATCTTGCCGTAGCCCTGCTCGCCTGCCGGTGTCGGAGGAGCAGACACCGGAAGAGGAGGCTGGAGCGGGGCTGCAGGCAATGAACTGGCACGGCGTCTATAGACGCCGCTGCCAGTTCATGCGGAGAGAGTGGCCAGAGTCCCGAGGCCGGGACGTCCCGCTGCTGAAAGCGGGACGTTTCCCGGGACCTCATGCTGCCTGGGACAGCGGACCCCGAATCCGGGACGCGTCCCGGGCAATCCGGGACGTCTGGTCACTCTACCTAAACCCAACCCTAACCCTCCCACCTACTGCTTAATCCATACCTCCCAACTTTTTGAGATGAAAAAGATATTTACTATGGCCAAACCTAACTCTCCTCTCACACACAAACACACGCACGCACACACACGCGCGCAAACTACCTACTTAATGCCTAAAACTAACACCCCTCCCCTCCAGCACACACTACCAACCTAGTGCCTGCCTAAAACTACCAACCCCCCCCCCCCCCCTTTGCACATACTATCTACCTAATGCCCAGTGGCGTAGCTTAGGAGCTGTGGGCCCTGATGCAAGTTTTACATTGGGGCCCCCCAAGCACTCTATACATAACAATTGATGCGGCACACCAAAATCTGCCAAAATGACAGGTTTTGGACTAGTCCATCTCTTCATAGGGGATTCTCAGCAAGTCTTTTATTCTTTATAAAGATACTAGCTGATGACCTGGCGTTGCCCGGGTATGTATTTGGCTGGTGTTGGCTTCGCCCACTTTGACCAAGTTTGTGAGCTTTGGCATCAATAATTTGTATAGTCCCATAGAAATTAAACAAATCAGATTGGCAGTAGGGGACTCTGCCCCTCTCCAGCATTTGAACCCCAATTACCCAATGACCAACTGTAGCAGGTTTGAGGCATCTGCTATTAGCAGTGTAAAAATGGAAGCAATTTAAATATTCCCCTTGAAAATCAACAGGTGAATTTTGATTCGCTATTATAGACTCCACCCACTCCCCTGAATATTCATCTCAGTCACCCAGTGAACATCTGGGCAAAGTTTGAGAACCCTGCCATTAACAGTGTAAGAATGTCTGTAGTTTATATTTTCCCAGTGAAATTTGTTTTTGGCTCTGCCCACTTTTTGTAACCTGGACACACAGTCACTCAATGACCAAGTTTATGAGCTTTGGGCTCATTGGCAGCAATAATTGGTTTTTTTTCCCAGTAAAATAAAACAAATCTGACTGGCTGTTTGGGGCTCTCCCATTTTCTGAATATGAACTCCAGTGACCCAATAACTAACTGTACCAAGTAACAGAGAATGGCAGTGTAACATTCTGTGGAGATGCAGCTGCGGGCAGTCAGGATGCCCCTGCAGCTGCTTCGATTTCCCTGTCAGGCGTTTCGCCTGTCTCTGGCGTCTAGCATGCCGAGGGGATTGTCAGTGGCTCATAGGGTGGCTTTGTCGCGCGCACAGACAGGACCTTTATGCGGGGAGGAGGCGCGTCAGCTGACCTGCCGGTCGGCTGACGTCGGAGGAGACTCTCGGCAGCTCGGATTGGCTGATGGGCGTGGGCGTGGCCGAGGGGGCTCCTCCGCTTCTTAAGCCTCCGAGAATCACTTGCAAATTGTCTGCTGTTGCGAATGCTTCGTGTGAGCACTCAGACCTTAGATAGTTCCGGTGTGCTTTGATCTGGGAGGAAACCAGGGATTTCACACAAGACTAGGAATTGTTATTACTACTGTTATTATTGCTTTATTATCTGTGTATGACTCTGGCTCTCTTCTGACTACTCTTACGCTATAAGATTCTGTACTTTTGCCCATCTGATCCTGTTGCTGACTCTGCCTGAAATACCTCTATCCTTCTGCCTGCCGATTTTGTACTGTATCCTCCTGTCTGTTGCTGAACCGATCTGTCTGACCACTCTACTCACCAGTGAGCCCTTGTCACTGGTGAGGTTCCTTACTGATAGTCCGGCACTGCTTCTAGCTTTAAAAAGAGCTTTATTGCCAGCGGCTCTTTCAATATGCAAAAAGTTTTCAACAAGGTTTTCAAGAAATATATTCATGCGGTAAAAACATGCAAGGTGCACATACCTGTTGTGGTTAGTAAAGGCTGTGGGGCATGGTGGTAAGAACGGCCCGCCTAACGTCCGTTTCGTTTCAGTAGCGTCTTCAGAGGCAGTGTGGCCACCACAGTATACTGGTTCCTCAAAAGCACTAATTTATCTAAAAATCCGTGTGCACACATAGGGCTCAAAAATAATAATGGATGTTTGTAATGGTATATAAAAATTGCTAATAGAGATTCTCCATAGATTTGCACATCTGGCCGGAAGTGTACTATCGGACTACGCCAGCGGCTACCCGGTGGAGACCGGCGTTGTGCGGTTTGGTTGCTAGCGCACGGTGGGAGCGCATGCTGGAGCCAACAGCGGAACTAAAATAGAGGTCTGAGTGCGGACTTATAGGACTTGCATACTACGATCCATAGGAGGGTGAGCTTTTCTCGTGCACGCATAGCAACATCAGCAAACGGGTTGTCCATTGTGACTACTGGACTCCGTGGTCTATTAACAATAATATTAAGAATATCGTTGACAACTTGTGCAAATCTATGGAGAATCTCTATTAGCAATTTTTATATACCATTACAAACCTCCATTATTATTTTTGAGCCCTATGTGTGCACACGGATTTTTAGATAAATTAGTGCTTTTGAGGAACCAGTATACTGTGGTGTGTATGCAGACTGCAGTTGTAAGTGACGTATACCGGTAAATGTGAAATATTTTTATATCATCCTTCTCCTTTATGAAATAAATGACATATTGATTACATAATTGACTAGTTTTAGGTGGGAATCAGGGGGATATCCCACCAGAAAAGGAAGCAGCGGGGACTGGAAGTTACTTATTTATTGTGACTGGGTTAATGTGAAGTGTGTCATTAGAACCCCCCATTTTAAAAAGTATTTATTGCACGAGCAGCGCCCCTTGTTGTGTTTATCACTTCCTATAGCAAACCCCTGTTCAAGGATGGCAGCAGCTAATTCCATACATGATATATGGGACTTTAAGAATCAGCAAACTAGTAGAATTAATGCTTTTTTCAACCAACAGGAGTATGTCGAGAAAGATGGTGTATATTGGGAGGATGTGGTTTACGACCTATGACAACTAGAGAAACTTTTAATTAAAGAAACAAAAAACCAATGGGAAGTGGCCACATTGGACCAATATTTACTGTGGGATGTATCACCTGTTGGTTTAACAGTTTATAAACAGCTGGCAATGGATCTATCCAATCCAACTGTACAGGAGGAGTGGGATAGAATGTTTCATGAATTTTCTATGCAAGTGGTTTCTTTCATTAGGGATACTAGGAGAAGCCAATGTTTTGGGATTAATACTGAAATTAAGGAAAGGAGAGGTAACATGGAACCCTTCTTTAGGGTACCTGAGTACCAGAATCTAGAGAAGAATATTAAAAATCGTCTGGAAAACCTTGAAAAAGAGATAATTCAAAAAAAGAAGAAGAAATTTATCCGGGATTCAATACCCCTATACACATTGGCTTCTCCACAGGCACCTGAGATGGTTGAAGATTGTAATTGGAGTGTCCATAATGAATCATTTGAGACTATAGATGCCACAGGCATAATTTGGGAAGATACATGTAGAGAGGAGGAGGTAGAGGGAGAGAAAGGGGTAGAATTGGCGGATAATCTTGCGGAATGGGGAGAACTTTTGGGGGCAGAGGGGGGAATTGATGCTGGTGAGGTCACTACTATGGAGGAACCCTCAATGGAAGATGACTCCATAAGAGATATACAACAGGAGGGTTTGAATGGTTCAAATAGTCGTCGAACTAGCTACATGATTACAGACCAGATTGACAATACCCATAAACGTACTAATTCTTACAGCAATCTTAATATGGACGTAAGGAAGAAAGAATTCAAGAAAAGCAATAAAATAGGTCAAGGAAAGCAGGCTAGCAGAAAAACCCCCCACAATTAATACAGAAATATCCACTTATAATAGATATGCTCCTCTTGTAGATAAAGTGGATGAATTTCAGACATTAAGAAGGAGCTCACGCGCCCCAAAAATTATTTTTGATCAAAAGAAACCCCCAAAGAAGCCCCAAAAAGAGGATGTACCGAAGTCCCACAATAATGATAATAGCAACCATTCAAAAGGTATAAATCCCCGATATAATTTTAGGAAACATGAAAACAATAAAAACACACGAGCAGCAACTAAGACCAATATCAATACTATTAATCGGTATTTTTTAGACAGGGATACAATGGAAAGAGGAAGGGGAAGAGGTACAGGGGATATACGGGGAGGGGTAAGAAAAGAGAGGTGCAATCAGTAGCCAGTACGGATAGAGATAGGGGCATCTACAACCTGAGTAATGTGACACTAACAGAACCAGAAAAGAGGCTGTTGGAGAAAGGATTACAATTTGCCCCAACTAATAAACTTAACAAATTTGAGACATATGTAGATATAAAAAAATATACTAGAAAACTCTGTCTTAAAAAGTATTTTCATAAGAATCCCTCAATTCCCAAACCGACAAACTCATATTTCCAACACACAACCCTGAAAAATCCCTCAAAATTCTTTCCTACCAATGAAATGAGTAAAGAAATGCATATCTTTGAGCGACATGTAGAAAAAGATTTAAGGAAATTAAAATGTTTATCCGGATATAGGGACAATTTAACTCAAGCCGAAAGGAAAGCCCTCCAGGATCTACAACAAAATAAAGATGTTGTAATCCGCCCAGCGGATAAGGGGGGTGGAATTGTTGTTCAAAATACAGTGGATTACAAACAGGAAGCCTATCGGCTACTTACTGATGGTAATACATATAGGAAGATGAGAGGCAATCCAGGAGTATTGTATGGGAAAGAGTTGGACGAATTAGTGAAAAGAGCATATCAGGAAGGCATCCTAAGTAAAAAAGAAAAAGAATATTTGGAGGTTGCATATCCGAGAACCGCAATTTTCTACCACCTACCTAAGGTTCATAAGAGCATGGTGAGTCCTCCGGGAAGGCCAATTATATCGGGTATTGGGTCCCTTACCTCGAATTTATCGAGGTATGTGGACACATTCCTCCAAAAATATGTGAGGACAACACCGGCCTTTTTGGAGGACTCTAGACATGTATTGAACATCCTGAAAGAAATACAGTGGGAGGATGGTTGGTTTCTAGGAACATTAGATGTGAGCTCCTTGTATACTAGTATATGGCATGAGGATGGGCTAAAAGCAGTGGAACCGTTTTTGAGGGAGGATGTCACTATGAAGGAAGAACAATCCACCTTTATCCTTGACGCCATTAGGTTTATTCTGACCCACAATCACTTTCAGTATGAGGGGGAGTTTTTTCTGCAGACGAGCGGGACGGCGATGGGGACGAGGTTCGCGCCGGGATATGCCAACCTCTTCATGGCCCATTGGGAACGCTCCCATGTCTACGGGCGTGAGGGGCCTGGCGCGGACCTCGTCCTCTGGAAAAGATTCATCGACGACGTCCTGCTCGTCTGGACTCTGGAGGGGAACTGAACGCTCCCTGGTGACATTTATGAATAGTTTGAACAGCAATAATGTGAACCTACAATTTACATCTACAGTAAGCCAGGAGATTATTAACTTTTTAGATCTGAGCATCTATATAGAAGATGGTTTAATCAAAACATGTACCTACGTGAAACCAACAGATGTAAATGGGTACATCCTCGCTACCAGCTGCCATTTGCCCTCTTGGCTCAACAACATCCCCAAGGGGCAATTTATTAGATTGAAAAGAAACTGTACGGAAGATAATGAATATCAAAAAGAGGTAGTAACCTTGACTTCTAAATTCAAGGATAAAGGTTACAATGAGGAAAACATAGAGGCAGCTAGAAGAGAAGTTGATCTATTAGAGCGAGATGAGTTACTAGTGAAAAAGAACAGAAGGAAGGCTGGTGAGGAAGTTGATCACTCCCTAAAATTAAATCTGAAGTATGGAGCGCAGAGTAAGCAGATCAATAATATCATTAAGAGACACTGGCCCATACTTAGGGAGGACAAGTTCCTTAACCAGCTACTTCCGATCTATCCATCTATTATTTACAGAAAATGTGACAATATAGGCCTCAAAGTCGCAATGGCTGCTGGTGAAATAGAGAGAAAATCTATGGGAAGAGTGGAGGGGGGTTTTGTTAGATGTGGGAGGTGTCAGAATTGTAGAAAGACTAGGGGGTATGCTAAAGTTGTGACAGTACAAGGGGGAGGTGAGAGTTATAAAATTAGGGATCTTATTACCTGCGATACGAAGGGTGTGATCTACTGTTTGATATGCCCATGTGGGAAGAAATATGTGGGCCGTACAAAGAGAACCCTTAATAGCCGTATTGGGGAACATCTCAACAATATTAGTAAGGGATGGGAAGAACATCCATTATCTAAACATTTCAAACTCTTTCACAATTGTAGGATCTGGGATGTAGTCTATTATGGGATAGAGATAGTACAGAGGGATAAAAGAGGAGGTAATTATATAGCTAAGATGTCGAGAAGGGAGAGTAAATGGATTTTTGATCTAGATACTCTGTCCCCAAAGGATCTTAATGAAGACATGGAACTATTTGGGTTCTATAATTAATCAACTTTTCTGGGAGGGGTAGAGACTATGGAGTAGAAGTTCCCTGTGTTTTATATATTATATTTTATATTCTATATTTATATATTATTATGAAGGTTGTGTGTGTAGGAGTATCCTGGTTTCTCTATGGTATACTGGTTCCTATAGTGTTCTGGTAGGTGCTATGTGCACAGGATAAGACAGATTGCAATTATGTGTATATTTCTGCAGCATTAAATTATAATTCTATATATTTTTGTATTTTTATATTTTGTTTTATACTTTTTATTATGTTCTTCTAAGCTATTCCACCCTATTGGCAACAAAGAGTGAATGTGAATCGTGGAGGGTGATGGAATTGCTATAATAAATATCTAGAATGGTATTGGGATAGTATCACCTTAAGGAATCTACCCTGTGATGGATGGGAGGAGTGTGAGTTAATGGACTATATAAGACTTCCGGCCAGTGACAATTCAGTGATTCTGAGGAAGACAGACGTATATTCTGTTGAAACATGTCAATCTGATTTTTTGATCTTTGAGGTGTGGGGCGCCCCATTTATCCCTCTGGATACAAGAACATTTCCGCCTTCTAGCATCCAAATCGCTGCATAAGCATCAAACAGCGGCAGACGCATATCAGTGGAACGCAAGGAAGTGGATTGAATTGTTGGCTGGAACGCGGACGGAAGTGACGTCGCGCTCATCCACCATCTGACCGGAAGTGTACTATTGGACTACGCCAGCGGCTACCCGGTGGAGACCGGCGTTGTGCGGTTTGGTTGCGAACGCATGGTGGGAGCGCATGCTGGAGCCAACAATGGAACTACAATACAGGTCTGAGTGCGGACTTAACCACCCTGGCGTTCTGATTAAATCGCCAGGGTGGCTGCGGGAGGGTTTTTTTTAAATAAAAAAAAAACTATTTCATGCAGCCAACTGAAAGTTGGCTGCATGAAAGCCCACTAGAGGGCGCTCCGGAGGCGATCTTCCGATCGCCTCCGGCGCCCAGAATAAACAAGGAAGGCCGCAATGAGCGGCCTTCCTTGTTTTGCTTATATCGTCGCCATAGCGACGAGCGGAGTGACGTCATCGACGTCAGCCGACGTCCTGACGTCAGCCGCCTCCGATCCAGCCCTTAGCGCTGGCCGGAACTTTTTGTTCCGGCTACGCTGGGCTCAGGCGGCTGGGGGGACCCTCTTTCGCCGCTGCTCGCGGCGAATCGCCGCAGAGCGGCGGCGATCAGGCAGCACACGCGGCTGGCAAAGTGCCGGCTGCGTGTGCTGCTTTTTATTTCATTAAAATCGGCCCAGCAGGGCCTGAGCGGCAGCCGCTGGCGGTGTTGGACGAGCTGAGCTCGTCCAGACCGCTCAGCTGGTTAAAGGACTTGCATACTACGATCCATAGGAGGGTGAGCTTTTCTCGTGCACGCATAGCAACATCAGCAAACGGGTTGTCCATTGTGACTACTGGACTCCGTGGTCTATTAACAATAATATTAAGAATATCGTTGACAACTTGTGCAAATCTATGGAGAATCTCTATTAGCAATTTTTATATACCATTACAAACCTCCATTATTATGTTTGAGCCCTATGTGTGCACACGGATTTTTAGATAAATTAGTGCTTTTGAGGAACCAGTATACTGTGGTGTGTATGCAGACTGCAGTTGTAAGTGACGTATAAATGTGCAATATTTTTATATCATCCTTCTCCTTTATGAAATAAATGACATATTGATTACATACCCAGCGCTCCTATTTCATTATATATAATTGACTAGTTTTAGGTGGGATTTAGGGGGATATCCCACCAGATAAGGAAGCAGCGGGGACTGGAAGTTACTTATTTATTGTGACTGGGTTAATGTGAAGTGTGTCATTAGAACCCCCCATTTTAAAAAGTATTTATTGCACGAGCAGCGCCCCTTGTTGTGTTTATCACTAATCAGTATTACTGTTGCACCAAGAACTGTACACTTGCTATTACCCAGGGGCGTAGCAATAGGGGTTGCAGCGGTTGCGACCGCATCGGGGCCCTTGGGCCAGAGGGGCCCCAAAGGACCCTCCCTCAACTATAGTATTAGCTCATTATTGGTCCTGTGCTCATAGTGATCACTTCTATAGATACTTTGATTAGTGGTAATCATTAACAAACTGTTCCCCATCCCCTTCTTGCACCTCTGACACTGTAGTTGCCATTGGCAGGTTTTAGTGTGCCATATCAATTGTTATGTATAGAGTGCTTGGGGGGCCCCATTGTAAAACTTGCATCTGGGCCCACAGCTCCATAGCTACGCCACTGCTATTACCTTGTTAGCTATACTTGCATTATTGGTGATTCTGCAGATCACCATATAATCAGGTATAGTGTCTGATTTATTAGTGATACTGCAGATCACACAATAACCAGACTTCTGTTTGCTACACCAATCGATACAGGCAGCAAAATAAATATTCCCCTTGAAAATCAACGGGCTTTTTTAGGCTCCACACACTTTTCTGAATATTAATCCCAGTCACCCAGTGCCCAACTGCAAAGTTTGAGAACCCTGCCATTAATAGTAAAGAAGAGCAGCAGTTTACATTTTCCAAGAGAAATCTGTTTTTGACTCCACTCAGTTTTTGTAACCTTGACACACAGTAACTCAATGACCAAGTTTGTGAGCTTTCGGGTTCCTGGCATCAAAATTGTGTGAATGGAAGCAGTTTATCCAGAAAAGAAATCTGATTGGTTGTTTGTGACACTGCCCCTTTAGTGAATTTGAACCCCAGTCACTTAATGACCGACTGTAGCAGGGTTGAGGCCTCTGCCATTAACAGTGTGGTGGTGATAATAGACGGGTCGACCGGCGGCTCGATTAGCCGCCGGATCGACCCCAGCCACGTCCCCGTTCGTCCGCGCGCGCGGATCGATTGCCGCTCTTCCCCGCCGGCGCTTCCTAATCAGCACTCGATTCCCTGCCATTGTCCGCCGGCGGGGATCGAGCGGGCGGGAGTCGAGCGGCTTGATCGGGCCAGCTGAATATTATCAGTTGGCCGGATCAGCTGGTCGATACACGGTACAGAAACGTACCGTGTATCCCCAGCATAAGAATGGCAGCAGTTTCAGTATTCCCATTGAAAATCAATAGGTGAATTTTGATTGGCTGTTGTATGCTCCACCTGCTTTTCTGAATATTAATCCCAGTCACCCGGTGACCAACTGTGTCAAGTTTTGGAACCCTGCCATTAACAGTGTAAGAATGGCTGCAGTTTATATTTTTCCATGTAAAAAGTTAGTTGTTTTTGGCTCCGCCCACTGTTTGTAAATTTGACATACAGTCACTCAATTACCAAGTTTATGAGCTTTGGGGTCCTTGCCATCAATAAGTTGCATTTTTCCATTGAAATTAAACAAATCTGATTGGCTGTTTGTGGTCCGCCCCCTTTCTGAATTTGAACCCCAGTCACCCAGTGACCAACTGTACCAGGTTTGAGGCATCTGCTATTAACAGTGTAAGAAAGGCAGCAATTTAAATATTCCCCATGAAAATCAACAAGGGAATTTTGATTGGCTGTTGTAGGCTCCACCCATTTTCCTGAATATTAATCCCAGTCAACCCCGTGACCAACTGTGCAGATTTTGAGAACCCTGCGCTTAACAGCGTAAGAATGGCTGCAGTTTTTATTTTCCCAGTGCAATGTGTTTTTGGCTCCGCCCACTTTTTATAACCTGGACACACAGTCACTCAATGACCAAGTTTGTGAGCTTTCAGGTTCCTGGCATCAAAAATGTGTGAATGGAAGCTGTTTATCTAGCAAGTAAATCTGATTGGCTGTTTGTGGCTCCACTCCTTTTGGTGAATTTGAACCCCAGTCACCCAATGCCTGACTGGTGCAAGTTTGAAGCCTCTGCCATAAAGAGTGTAAGAATGGCAGCAGTTTCAATATTCCACTTGAACAGCGCCGGCCCTAGACTTTTTGCCGCCTGAGGCAAATTTTGAAAAAATTATTGCTGCCGCCCCCGCCCCCCGTGGGGGGGACGCCGCCGCCAAGCTGGAGGGGTAGCGGGCAGGACGGGGGTATTGGGCCTAGCGGCGGGGAGGGGGGTCGGACCCCCCCCCTCCCTCGCCTGGGTCCCCCGTCCTCCGCTCCCCTCCAGCCTTAAATAGATCAGAAGCGCTACTCGTAAGAGGCAGTGGGCGAGAAGGACTCACCTCTTCCTCGCTCGATCCAGCGTGCGCTCCACTGACGTCACTTCCTGCAACGCCGTCCACTTACAATACAGTGGGCGGTGTTGCAGGAAGTGCTGTCAGTGGAGCGCACGCTGGATCGAGGAAGAGGTGAGTCCTCCCCGCCCACTGCTTCTTACGAGTAGCGCTTCTGATCTATTTAAGGCTGGAGGGGAGCGGAGGACGGGGGACCCAGGCGAGGGAGGGGGGGTCCAACCCCCCTCTCCGCCGCTAGGCCCAATACCCCTGTCCTGCCCGCTACCCCTCCAGCTCGGCGGCCGGCTCCCCGCACCCACCGACGGGCGGATGCCGCCCCTAGAAATGTGCCGCCTGAGGCAAAAGTTGCACCCCATCTCATGAGCGGGCCGGCCATGCCCTTGAAAATCAATAGGTGAATTTTGATTGGCTGTTGTAAGCTCCACCTACTTTCCTGAATATTAATCTTATTCACCAGGTGACCCTTCTGGCCCAAGGGCCCCGATGCGGACGCAACCTCTGCAGCCCCTGCTAATGCCTAGAATTAAACTCCCCACACACACTACCTGCCCCCCCCCCCACACACACACACTACCTGACTAACCTAAAACCCTCCCGCACACACTACCTACCTAACAGCGAACCCCCCCCCCACACACACACACTAGCCGCAATGCAATAAGAGGAAAAAAAAAGTAAAATATTGGGTGCCACAAAACATTGTGGTGCCCGATACATAGCTATTTACTGGGCGGCCAAATTTACACTCCGACGCCCAAATACCGATATTTTCTATTGACGTCTATGGCGGCACCCAATTAGTCCACTTGCCACATGTGCCCTTTTTTACCGCTTCATCCCTAGCCACGCAGACCACTAAAAATTCATAAGCAAAAGATGTAATTTCAGAATTCAAACCACACTAGTCCTTTCTATCATTGGTTTCTTTTTAATATTAACATTTGAAGACAAGAAACATATCAATTTGAAGTATGGGAATAAAGTTTGGAGCCAATGAAAAACATTTTTCAGTAGAAAAATACATATATTTACATAATTGTGTACATTCTGTACAGCAGTCCTGAAAGAGGGACACATGAGGTAGAAAGTGGGACAGAGGGATTGGGTACCCAAAGAGGGACTGTCCCTCTGAAAAAGGGACAGTTGGGAGCTATGCCTAACAACCCTAGGTGCCTATCCCTAACCTTGGGTGCCTAAACTACCAACAGTTTTAGCAGATTGGATATAACAATGTCATGCAATGCAGTAGCCTGTCGTCTACTAGCCGTATCGGGAGCCCAAATGACTGCTTGGACGCCTAATAGCCGAAATTTAACACATTAGTCTTTTAGACGCCTGCCAATTATGGCGCCCATAGGACCTGATCCAAATTCACTAAGGCTTTCACCAGGGGTGCCTCTAGCCATTTTGTCACTCCAGGCAAGAAACACCCCCCTCCCTCCACCACCGTGGCGCCCCCCCATGAAAATAATCGTAATGCGGCAGTGTTTCACCCAAAAATAATAGTAATACGGAAGCGTTTCACCAGAAAATAATCATAATGCGGAAGCAATTCACCAGAAAATAATCGTAATGCAGCAGTGTTTCACCATAAAATATGCAATGCGGGCAGCGTTTCATCAGAAAAGACACGTAATGTGCGAACTCCCCCCTCTGCACAGCACTCCAGGTGACTCTGCAAGGGGGTCAACAGGAGGCACAAAGGGGCACACAAGGTGACACAAAGGAGGACAGAATTAGTCACAGGGGGACTAAATGAGGCACACATGGGGATGGAAGGAGGCACAGGGAGAGAGAAGAAGGCACAAAGAGGCACAGGGGACAGAGGAAGGCGCAGGGGACAGAGGTGGCACATGGGGACTGAAGAGGCACATGGAGACAGAAGGAGGCACAAAGGGAGAGAGAAGGAGGTACAGGAGATTAGAAGGAGGCAGAGTGGGACTGAAGGAGGAACGGGGGGCAGAGGTAGCACAAGGGGACAAAGAATAAGCATAAGAGGACATAAGGAGACACAGGAAGACCGAAGTAGCCACAAAGGGGCACAGAAGGAGGCAGAGGTGGCGCAAGGGGGACAGAAGGACACATATGGAGACAGGAGGCACAAAGGGAGACAGAATGAGGTATAAAGGGAGAAAGAAGGACAAACAGGGGGTCAGACATGGCACAAGGAACTGAAGGAGGCACAAGGAGACAGAAGGAGGCACAAAAGGGACAGAAAGAGGCACAAAGGGGGAAAGAAGAATGCACAAGGCACAGAGGGACACAGTGGCAGTTGCCTGCAACTTATGCTAAGCAGATGCAGCAGAAGCAAGTAATAGAACACCCAGGAGCGAGGCTTAGTCCAAGGTTGGGGGTTCATTCAGGGGCGAAGCTTAATCCAGCAACATGGCGCCCCAGGACCAATGTCACTCCAGACAATGGCCTGTACTGCCTATGCCTAAAAGCGCACCTGGCTTTCACCTCATGGAAAAGTGAAATTACTGACTTGTGAGGTAAATTACTAACTCGTGACGTAAATACAAACCCTTCCAAGAAAAGATCTATCCTTTACAAAAGGCATGACGAAGAAAAAGTCTAAAACACCATATGCAATGTTTAACCAAATGTAATTTTGTTTACTGTTTAACATGTTGAATTAAGTGAATTAAGGGTAACTTCTTGTTTATATTAACCATTTCAGCCCTCAGTCGTTTTTTACCTCATGCATCCAAGCAATTTTCACCTCCCATTCATTCGCCAATAACTTTATCACTAATTATTACAATTATTACTTATTTTTCTGCCACTAATTAGGCTTTCTTTCAGTGGTACATTTTGCCAAGAGTTTTGAATTATTTTTTTCAAAATGCATTTTAACAGGAATATTAAGAAAAAAATTGAAAAAAATGCATTATTTCTCAGTTTTCGGGCATTATAGCTTTAAAATAATACATGCTACCATAATTAAAACGTATGTATTTTATTTGCCCATTTTTTCCGATTATTACACCACTTAAATTGTGTCCCTATCACAGTGTATGGCGTTAATATTTTATTTGGAAATAAAGGTGCGTTTTTTCAGTTTTGCATCTATCACTATTTACAGTGGGTTGCAAAAGTATTCGGCCCCCTTGAAGTTTTCCACATTTTGTCATATTACTGCCACAAACATGATTCAATTTTATTGGAATTCCACATGAAAGACCAACACAAAGTGGTGTACACATGAGAAGTGGAATGCAAATCATACATGATTCCAAACATTTTTTACAAATAAATAACTGCAAAGTGGTGTGTGCATAATTATGCGGCCCCCTTTGATCTGAGTGCAGTCAGTTGCCTATAGACATTGCCTGATGAGTGCTAATGACTAAATAGAGTGCACCTGTGTGTAACCTAATGTCAGTACAAATACAGCTGCTCTGTGAGGGCCTCAGAGGTTGTCTAAGAGAATATTGGAAGCAACAACACCGTGAAGTCCAAACAACACACAAGACAGGTCAGGGATCAAGTTATTGAGAAATTTAAAGCAGGATTAGGCTACAAAAAGACTTCCAAAGCCTTGAACATCCCACGGCGCACTGTTCAAGTGATTATTCAGAAATGGAAGGAGTATGGCACAACTGTACACCTACCAAAACAAGGCCATCCACCTAAACTCACAGGCCGAACAAGGAGAGCGCTGATCAGAAATGCAGTCAAGAGGCAGATGGTGACTCTGGACGAGCTGCAAAGATCTACAGCTCAGGTGGGAGACTCTGTCCATAGGACAACTATTAGTCATGCACTGTACAAAGTTGGCCTTTATGGAAGAGTGGCAAGAAGAAAGGCATTGTTAACAGAAAGCATAAGAAGTACCGTTTGCAGTTTGCCACAAGCCATGTGACCCTAAACATAAAGCCAGGGCAACAATGGAATGGTTTAAAACAAAACATATCTATGTGTTAGAATGGCCCAGTCAAAGTCCAGATCTAAATTCAATTGAAAATCTGTGGCATGATCTGAAAACTGCTGTTCACAAACACTGTCCATCTAATCTGACTGAGCTGGAGCTGTTTTGCAAGGATTTCAGTCTCTAGATGTGCAAAGCTGGTAGAGACATACCCTAAAAGACTGGCAGCTGTAATTGCAGCAAAAGCTGGTTCTACAAAGTATTGACTCAGGGGGACGAACAATTACGCACACCCCACTTTGCAGTTATTTATTTGTAAAAATGTTTGGAATGATGTATGATTTTCGATCCACTTCTTGTGAGGAAGCGCGGAAGCACAGCCGCTCGCTCTCAGAGCAGGGCGGCTGCTTCCGCATCCAGCATGGCGGCGGCGCATGGAGGAGCCGCCGCATGCCGCGTGAGCAGCGGTGAACGCGGAAAGGCCGCCACGTGCAGTGCGGCGGCTCCCGCGGCGGACGCCAGGGACAGTGCTGGTGTGGCTGGGACTCATAGTCCACCAGCGTTAGTCGTGACGCGCGCGCACTGAGGCAGAAGCTGACTCTGGCTCCACTCCTCATTGGTCCAGCACTTAGGGAGGTGCTGGAGAGATACCTGTGTATATATACTGCTGGCTGTTCAGTTGCTGGTTGTCTGGCATTGCGAACACATACGTGGGAGCACTCAGACCTGTAGTCAGATCCTTAAGTGTGCCGGGACCAGCTGGAGCTGTAATCCTACACTTAGCTAGATTCTGTTGATAGCTAAAGTACTAGTTTGATTGTGATGATCTGTTATGAACCTTTGCCTGCCTGACTATCCTCCTGAACTCTGATCTTGTACCTTGCCATTCTGATACTCTGTTGCCGTACCCCGGCTTGTCCTTAGACTCTGTTTCTGCCTCTTGATTTTGTACCTCGATATTTCTGATACCCTGTTGCCGAACACTGCCTGTACTTTAGACTCCGCCTTTGCCTTCTGATTCTGTACTTTGTCTGTCCGTGTGGTTACGACCTGATCTGCCCGACCTCGAGAACCGACCTTACTGTTAGAGGCGGTTCCCAGTCCTGATAGTGACACTTCCTCTTGAGTGTCACTCTCATTCTGTCGATTCCTACCCTCAGCCTGACTCCTCCCTCCGGGAGAGTCCAGAAGGAATTGTACAGTACTCCTTACTGCTCTGAGGCCAGTCCTCTCATTATTACTGTTTGCACCAAAACACTCTACCCAGGTGTCCAGAGGTTAGCTGGTATATCGGATTATCGGTGATACTGCAAATCACTTATAATCTGGTATACATCTGTATTCCCAGCGATACTGCAGATCACCGGTAATCAGATCCTCTCTGTGCTTCACCGATCGTTACACTTCTCACGTGTACACCACTTTGTGTTGGTCTTTCACGTGGAATTCCAATAAAATTGATGCATGTTTGTGGCAGAGATGTGACAAAATGTGGAAAACTTCAAGGGGGCCGAATACTTTTGCAACCCACTGTACAAGCCTATAATTTAAAAAAATATTAGTACCGGTAATACACCATCTTCACATGCATATTAAAAAAGTTCAAACCCTTAGGTGCCTATTTATGTTTGTTTGTTTGTTGTTTTTTTATTGCATTTTTTTTTCATTACAAATTTTATCAAAGTCATTTTTGGTGTGCGAGGTAAACAGTTAATTTTAAATGTAATAATATGTGTTTATTTAATTAAAAAAAAAGTATGTGGATGTAGTTTTACTATTTGGCCACAGTCCTGGAAGGGAACACTCTCGCTTCCAGGAAGTATAAAGTTAAATGATACCTAAACTGAGAAAACTCACTTCAGGTTTAATACTTTCCTGTGCAGAGGAAAGGCTCTGGACAGTAATCAACCCTCCAGTTCCTCCACCTGGCCTGTCATTCCTTCACTGTCCGTTGATAAAGCTACTAATAGGCCTGCTCAGTCAAACAGCTCTTTGGAACTACTTGTGTCTCTGAGTAATTCCATGGATGAGTGCATTGCTACAGTGCATGAGTGAGTCTGTAACGATAGACTTGTCCTCAGAACTACTCGAGGACAAGAAAAGTTCCAAAGAGGTGTGTGAACAGCTATACCGGTTGACAGCGGAGGAACAACGGGTTGGGAAGAGGAACTGGAGGGCTCAATACTATCTAGAGCCTTCCCTCTACACAGGGAAGTATCAAACCTGAAGATTCACTCCAGGTTTGCTTCATGCTGAATTCTTGAAAAATTATACCTGACGACCTCCAAAAACACATACTTACCTAAGAAGAGGGAATCCTCTGGATCCTATAGAGGCTTCCCATTAGGGGCGTAACTAGGCTCTGCAACCCCTTCAGCCGCAGGGAGGCCCGGGGCCCCTCTGGGGCCCACCCAGGGATGTTTGGGGGGGGCAGAAGCACCGTGTGCGGTGGGAGCGTTGCAGCCCGATTGTGGAACCCTAAGGTGCTGAACTGGCTGCGGCGTCTAATAGACGCCGCGTCAGTTAATTCCCTGCAGCCCGCAGTCTCCCGGGAGGCAGAGCAGGGCTACGGGAAGATGGCGTCCGAAGCCCTGCACTGGAGACTATATGTGTCTCCAGTACAGGGCTTCGGGCGCCATCTTCCCGTAGCCCTGCTCTCTGCCTGTCAGCGTGGGAGTTTTGCTGCAGAAGGATCGTCTTGGGAGCTGCGCGCCAGAGGCCGGGAGAGGAGACTTCTGCCAGGTAAGTAAATTATTTTTTTTGCAGGAGCATTATTTTCTGGTGAAATGCTGCCCACATTATGATTATTTTCTGGTGAAATGCTGCCCACTTTACAATTATTTTTTGGGTGAAATGCTGCCCACTTTACAATTATTTTCTGGTGAAATGCTGCCCACATTATGATTATTTTCTGGTGAAATGCTGCCCACTTTACAATTATTTTTTGGGTGAAATGCTGCCCACTTTACAATTATTTTCTGGTGAAATGCTGCCCACTTTACAATTATTTTATGGTGAAATGCTGCCCGCATTATGATTATTTTCTGGTGAAATACTTCCCACATTATGATTATTTTCTGGTGAAATACTGCCCACTTTACAATTATTTTCTGGTGAAATGCTGCCCACATTTTGATTATTTTCTGGTGAAATGCTGCCCACATTATGAATATTTTCTGGTGAAAATTCTGCCCGCTTTACGTTTATTTTCTGGCGAAATGCTGCCCACATTACGAATTTTTTCTGGTGAAATTCTGGCCACATTATGATTTTTTTCTGGTGAAATGCTGCCCACTTTATGATTATTTTCTGGTGAAATGCTTATGCTGCCGACTTTACGATTAATTTCTGGTGAAATGCTGCTCACTTTACAATTATTTTCTGGTGAAACGCTGCCCACTTTACAATTAATTTCTGGTGAAATGCTTATGCTGCCCACTTTACGATTAATTTCTGGTGAAATGCTGCTCACTTTACAATTATTTTCTGGTGAAACGCTGCCCACTTTATATTTTCTGGTGAAATGCTTATGCTTCCCACTTTACAATTAATTTCTGGTAAAATGCTGCTCACTTTATGATTATTTTCTGGTGAAATGCTGCCCAATTTACAATTTTTTTCTGGTGAAATGCTGCCCACTTTACCATTAATTTCTAGTGAAATGCTGCCCACTTTACCATTAAGTTCTGGTGAAATGCTGCCCACTTTACCATTAATTTCTGGTGAAATGCTGCACACATTACCATTATTTTATGGTGAAACATTGCCGCATTACGATTATTTTATGGTGAAACATTTCTGCATTACGATTATTTTATGGTGAAACGCTGCCCCATTACAATTATTTTTATAGTGAAACGCTGCCCCATTACGATTATTTGGCACCTATGGGGGGCATCCAAATTTTCGCAGGGGGGCCCAGTGGTTTCTAGTTATGCCCCTGCTTCCCATGCTGAGCGTTCTGCACCTGCGTGTACTGCAGCCGTACTGTGCCTGTGCGAGTACGGCCACACCTGTGCAGTAAGCCAGGCACGGGTGCAGCACAGCCATGATTGTACCAGAAGAGGAGCACGGTCTTGATGTGCAGGAGTGTCCTGAGCACAGCGTGGGAAGCCTCTCGAGGATTGAAGTTTTTTACACCTTGGGTTCTCATTAAGTAGAGTGATTTTTCCATTCTTTTTGGCCCTCTACAGATCTAGTTCCATAAGTTATACTGCTCCAGCTCAGCCCCTCCGAGACATTACTTAACCCTAAGGACTACTTGGTGAAAGAGTAGATTTTGCCAGATTTTGCCTCACGTAATGCTCCTTCTTTGGAAAACCTATCCAGATTTTCCCACATGTATCCCCTATTACACTTGAGAAGAGGCGTAAGATGAGAAGGATCACTGCGACTAGAAGCCAGGATTAAATATCATTGGGGTTTCCCCTTTAAAGGAAACCTGAAGGGACTTATAAATAAAAAAAAGAGTTTCACTTACCTAGGGCTTCTGCCAGGCCCCTGCAGCTGCCCTGTGCCTGCGCCATCACTCAACGAGCCTCCGGTCCTAAGTTTCTGTATCACCAACTAGCAAGTGGATGGCCACTGTGCCTGCACGTCCCTGGCCGTGTGCGTCCTCGTACTTTTCTCGTACCGCGCCTGCACAGGACAGTCCCGGGAACGGGAGCGCGAACGAGGACGAGCGTATGCAGGGGGCTGGCAGAAGCCCCAGATAAGTGAAACTCTTTTTTTAAAGTCCCTTCAGGTTTCCTTTAAGCTTGTAGTCCCCCACAATGGCTAAACTTATATTGCCACTATTCTTTGTGAGGGAAATTAACTCTTGGTGAAATTAGGCCTGCATCAGCCATTGTCTCAGTTTCAGCATTTGCAACCTTGCCAAGGTTCTCAAGATGATGGTAATTTACTTTCACCCCTGAGAGGCCACAGGGTGTTGTGATAGGACCCCTGCCATCCAGAATCATAAATAATTGCGGTCACTCTTGGGTATGAAAATACAAAAATCGTTTTTTATTGAAGGAATCGTATGAAAACACAGACCAACCCATTAAAATCACTTAAAACTGGCGCACATCCTGACGAAGCTCGCAAGTGGGCGGGCGCAACGCGTCGATGGGCGGGTGCGAATCCCGTGGCCTATGAGTGCTCCTGAGTAGCGGCAGCTCTGACAGTGTGTGAGGCGGTTTGGCGTCTGCTCCCCGTTAAGGCAACGCGGATCGGGTAGAGCGTTCGGCCAACCGCCGATATTAGCCGGCGAAGAAAATCAAAGACCACTGCAGGCCTGCCACGGATGGAGAACGGATTTACCGGACCTTACCCATGGGAGAAGCAAGTGTGGTGAGATCCATGATTGCGGTTGCACACTTCTGTCATATGCTTGCAACCTGTAGACTCTCCACTTCTCATTTATACCTGCTCCCAGTTCTCTCCCCCTCTCTGAGTATTAGGACAGTTGAGGTACCGGTACCAGAAGGGGTGTATGAGTGCAGAGGAGTGCATGGTATATGTGAGTGAGCGCTAACATCTGGCCAGTTTTAAGTGATTTTAATTGGTTGGTCTGTGTTTTCATACGATTCCTGCAATAAAAAACGATTTTTGTATTTTCATACCCAAGAGTGACCGCAATTATTTATGATTCTGGATTGAAATAGTAATTTTATTGTGGTTACTCCCTCAGTATTGAGGTGAGGGTTGAATTATTAAGGTGATGGTTGAGTCAGGCAAACTATTAGTATAATAACTGATAGGACCCCTGCCATGCCTCAAACCGCGGGATTATGGCTACAGAGAATCAAGCAGCCTTCTTTTTGTTTAAGTTTGACATGCCCAGCTTGCCTGCATTTTCTGTGCTATCTTTGGATTTTTCCCCTCGTTTTTTGGCCTTCATTTGATGAGTGTGGTTAAAGAGCAACTGAAGCAAGAGTGATATGGGGGCTGCCATATTTATTACCTTTTAAGCAATACCAGTTGTCTGGCTAGCCTGGTGATCCTCTGCCTCTAATACTTTTAGCCATAGCCCCTGAACAAGCATGCAGCAGATCAGATATTTCTGACATTATTGTCAGAGCTGAAAGATTAGCTACATGCTTGTTTCTGGCATTAATCAGACACTACTGCATCCTAATAGACCAGCAGGACCGCCAGACAACTGGGATTGTATAAAAGGAAGTAAATATGGTAGCCTCCATATATTTCCATAAATTGTCACTTCAGTTGTCCTTTAAAGGGCACGTTAGGTGAAAATAAGCTAATGAGATAAACAATTGTATCTATCCTTCTTCTCCTAAAAATGACTTTTTTAAGTTACCCCGCATTTTTATTTTATACTTAAATCTACTTTTTAAGTTTTTACTGTTTAATTGTCTCTGCATAATAAAACATTTATTGAAATATGCCAGAGCTAAAATCTATGAACTCTTGACCCTTTTTTAAATCTCTTTCCTACTCTCATAAGTCGTTTTCTGCCAGGAGAGTGTTTTATGGCTGTCATTCCTGATCAGTTAGGATTACTCTATAGTCCAACTAGGTCCCAGCTAAAGTCTGACCAGATCCAAGACCAGACTGGACATAAACTGTCACTTTCAAGCAGAGAAATAAAAAAAAGGAACACAGCATAGATAGTTGGTGGATTTTTAGGCATCAGGACAGGTGACAGTATATAACAAGGAAGAAAGCTGGCACATCCAAAATCAATCTTTATTAGTTCCATGTAAAAATATGGCCAACGTTTTGGAGCCACGTAGCAGGGGCGTCTCTAGCCATTTTGTCACTCCAGGTGAGAAAACCTGTGGCGCCGCCCCCCCCCCCCCCCCCCCCTTCGTGTGGTGCCCCCTGATGAAAATAATCATAACGCGGCAATGTTTCACCATAAGATAAAAGTAATGCAGCAATCTTTCACCAGAAAATAATCATAGCGCAGCAATGATTCGCTTAGTATAATCGTTATGTGGTAATCTTTCACCAGAAAATAACCATAACGCAGCAATGATTCACCATAAAATAATTATAACACAGCAATGATTCACCATAAAATAATCGTATGTGGCCAGCGTTCACCAGGAAATAATCGTATGTGGCCAACGTTCACCAGAAAATAATCGTAATGTGGCCAGCGTTCACCAGGAAATAATCGTAATGTGGCCAGCGTTCACCAGGAAATAATCGTAATGTGGCCAGAGTTCACCAGGAAATAATCGTATGTGGCCAGCATTCACCAGGAAATAATCGTATGTGGCCAACGTTCACCAGAAAATAATCGTAATGTGGCCAGCATTCACCAGGAAATAATCGTATGTGGCCAACGTTCACCAGAAAATAATCGTAATGTGGCCAGCGTTCACCAGGAAATAATCGTAATGTGGCCAGCGTTCACCAGGAAATAATCGTATGTGGCCAACGTTCACCAGGAAATAATCCTAATGCGGACAGCATTTTACTAAAAATGTATAATTATCTGTAAAAAGAAAAGCATTTACTCACCTGCAGAAGAATCCTCTCCCTGGGCGCAGCTCCCCCGACGATCTTCCTGCAGCAGCGCAGCCAGCCTCCGAAAGTCCCGCGCTGCCGCTGACAGGCAGAGCAGGGCTACAGGAAGATGGCGCCTGAAGCCCTGTACTGGAGAAACAAATAGTCTCCAGTACAAGGTGTCGGCGCGCCATCTTGCCAAAGCCCTGCTCTGCCTGCCGGAAAACTATGCAGGCTGGAGCAGTGAGCTGCGGGGATGAACTGGCACGGCGTCCAGTGTTGCCAACCGCCCGTAAATTTACGGGCAGCCCGTAAATTTTGATACAAAATGAGCTGCCCGTGAATTTCGTAAGGAATTCAGCAGCGTCCGTAAGGGCCCTGTTGCAGGAGGACAGCAGCGCAGTGGAGGAAGAGCTGTGGGCAGCGGTGGAGAAGGGGGGCAATCTCCCCCACCCCTTCTCTCACCTTAGTGCTCTCCCTCCCTCGCTGACTGTCCCCTCCTGATCTAAGTGCTGAGTGGCGTTTGGCAGCGGGCGGGACTTACCTTCCGTCTCGCTCCTGCGCTGGAAGTTCTGCTGCTCTGGTCTGGACCAGACCAGAGTGGCGGCAAATCATCCCGCGCCGGCGACGAGACGCAGGTAAGTTCTGCTCGCTGCTGCCTGCCAGCCACTCAGCACTTAGATCAGGAGGGGACAGTCAGCAAGGGAGGGAGAGCACTAAGGTGAGAGAAGGGGGGTAGATTGCCCCCCTTCTCCACCGCTGATGCCACAGCTCTCCCTCCATTGCGCTGCTGTCCTCCTGCTGGGGGGGGGGGGGGGTCACCTGGCTACCTATTGTGGGCACATATACCTCTGGCTACATATACTGGGCACATATAACCCTGACTACATATACTGGGACATATACCCTGCCTACATATACAGGGCACATATACCCCTGGCTACGTATATTGGGCACATATAACCCTGGCTACATATACCTGTGGCTACATATACTGGGCACATATACCCTGCCTACATATACTGGGCACATATACCCTGCCTACATATACTGGGCACATATACCCCTGGCTACATATACTGGGCACATATAACCCTGACTACATATACTGGGACATATACCTGTGGCTACATATACTGGGCACATATACCCCTGCCTACATATACTGGGGACATATACCTCTGGCTGCATATACTGGGCACATATACCCCTGGCTACGTATATTGGGCACATTTAACCCTGGCTACATATACCTGTGGCTACATATACTGGGCACATATACCCTGCCTACATATACTGGGCACATATACCCTGCCTACATATACTGGGCACATATACCCCTGGCTACATATACTGGGCACATATAACCCTGACTACATATACTGGGACATATACCTGTGGCTACATATACTGGGCACATATACCCCTGGCTACATATACTGGGGACATATACCTCTGGCTACATATACTGGGCACATATACCCCTGCCTACATATACTGGGGACATATACCTCTGGTTACATATACCGCGCACATATATCCCTGGCTACATATACTGAGGATGCTGGCTGTTTGCCATTATGTGCATTTACTGGTGAAAAGCTGTCTCTTATTACGTGCATTTACTGGTGAAAATCTGTCTCTTATTATGTGCATTTACTGGTGAAAAGCTGTCTCTTATTATGTGCATTTACTGGTGAAAAGCTGTCTCTTATTATGTGCATATACTGGTGAAAAGCTGTCTCTTATTATGTGCATTTACTGGTGAAAAGCTGTCTCTTATTACGTGCATTTACTGGCGAAAAGCTGTCTCTTATTACGTGCATTTACTGGTGAAAAGCTATCTCTCGTTACGTGCATTTACAGGTGAAAAGCTGTCTCTCATTACGTGCATTTACTGGTGAAAAGCTGTCTGTCATTACGTGCATTTACTGGTGAAAGGCTGTCTCTAATGTGCATTTACTGGTGAAACGCTGTCTCTCATTATGTGCATTTACTTGCCATGCCCACTTACGTCGCCGCGGCAAATTTCCTCTAACATGTTGCCCCCTACCCATTTGACTGCCCCCTCATATGTGCCAGTCTAGAACCGGCCCTGTACCCCTGCCTACATATACCCCTGGCTACCTGTTCTGGGGACATCTATACCCCTGGCCACCTATTCTGGAGACACCTATAGACCTGGGGCTACCTATTTTTGGGGAACCACTGCTGTCAGATTAAATGTATTTTGGGGAACTGCTGCCAGATTATGTGTATGTTGGGGGAATCGCTGCTGCCAGATTACATCTATTTTTTGGGAACCACTGCCATATTGTCTGTATTTTGGAAGAACCTCTGCCAGATTACGTGGATTTTTGGTGAAATGCTGTAAGATTACATGTATTTTGGGGGAAGGGGGGAAAACACTATGGCAGAGCTCAAACTTCCCTGGCAGACCTTTTACAGCAATACTAAAATCATGTATATTTGGCCCCACCCATGACCACGACCACATTTTGTTTCGTGACCACGCCTATTTTTCAACGCGCCACGCTGCGCGCGGCACAGGAGATTTTGTCAGTAAAAACAATCTTTTCTCAGTACATTTTTAGGTATTTGTCAGTAAAAAAAAAACGTGAAAGGTTGGCAACACTGACGGCGTCTATTAGACACTGCGGCCAGTTCACCACAGGGGTCACGAAGTCTGGCTGGGGAAGGTGGGCACTTCCCTCCGCGGCGGCGCTCCTCCCCCACCCGGCGCTCCAGGCCACCGATTGTCCTTGCCTGGTATCTGGGACGCCTCTGCCACGTAGGGCCCCTTTGTCAAGGCAATATTTGCTCTGAGGCAAAGATCTGTTTGCTGCTGTGCAAAAAATTCTGCAATTCTGCATAGGAATTCGGGAGTCCTCTAAAACACTTGCTGTCAGTGATGTGTATTCATCTGGGGTCAGCAGCAGCAAAACATTGGCCATTTTTTTACATAGAAATAATAAAGATTGATTTTGGATGTGCCAGCTTTCTGCCTTGTTGTATACTGCATAGAGGGCGTCATCCCTCTTTTCAGCTGTCGCACTCCCCTTAAAGGGGTTCTTCCGCGAATAATGAAAAAAATAAAAAGTGGTTTATGCTTAAACTATTAAATATCCTTCTAAAATAGTGCAAAAAGTTTTTCAAAAAAATGAATGCTTTCCTCAATACAACATGTAATATAAACAGTGATGAATGACGGATTGGGAGGCTAATCCATTTGATAGGGGTGTTTTTGTTTTTTTACTTGCATTTCACAAACAGAAGTTCTGCCTACGTAGTTTTCAGTTGTGTAATCCATTGCTGTTAGGAGTTTCAGTTACAGGGATAACGGCTGATCTCCTTTGTATATGCTTCTTGTATTAACTCACAGAGAAAGGAGCCCCCTCCTTCTCCCTGCAGGAACGGCTAAGCGCAGATACCAGCAACTATTCAGTGACTTCGTCATGTGTTTACATAGTTGCCCAGCAACCAGACCCGGCATCTGTGCAGAATAGTTTGTATCTTCTCCCAGAGAATCATCTGCTATCAGCTGTAGTGTGTCCCCTTATTGAACTCTTCTCCTGGCAGAGATAAGATAAGGGGACTGACTCGCTGGGAGAAGATACAAACTATTCTGCACAGCGGCCGGGTCTGGTTGCTAGGCAACTGTAAACACATGACGAACTCAATAGTTGCCGGCATCTGCGCTTAGCTGTTCTTGCAGGGAGGAGAAGGAGGGGGCTCCTTTCTCTGTGAGTGAATACAAGAAGCATATACATAGCCATTATCCCTAACTGAAAACTACGTAGGCAGGACTTCTGTTTGTGAAATGCAAGTAAAAAAAAAACACCCCTATTAAATGGATTAGCCTCCCAATCCGTCATTCGTCACTGTTTATATTACATGTTGTATTGAGGAAAGCATTCATTTTTTAAAAAAAAACTTTTTGCACTATTTTAGAAGGATGTTCTTTAGTTTATGCATAAACCACTTTTTATTTTTTTCTTCATTCGCGGAAGAACCCCTTTAAAGACTATGGGTTTGATCCATTAGTGACTGCGAGACAATACTTCCAAGGTGACAGTATATGCCTGCTCCCCCCTCTTTTCACTAGCTTGTTTCACATCTGGTATCCTTTAAATTAACAGTACTTATATTACTGCTTTCTGAGGATTTCTCAGCTCTAGAAGTCACGTGTCATAACATGCATAACAAACAGCATGGTCTCCACAGAGACGCCTAGCTGTTACTATGGTAACAAAGACACGTGACGGGAACCATTGAGGAAAACTTCCGCCTTCACTGGTGAGGTCAGTTTTGTCACATGACCCACCACCTTTTCCACTCGAATAAAGGGTTATCTGTGGAGTTCTCCCCGCAAGCGCCGCGTTATCAGCAAGGGTATTTTGCAGAAAACTTGTTTCTGGCAAGAAGGGACGCTGCCGGTGTAGACGGGAAGTGACGTCACGCACAGACTGGGGAAAACGTCCCTGGTCGGAAGTGACGTTCAGGGAGGGCGGAAGTGCAGTAAGAAGATGTTCTCAGCGGCGGCGGATAGCTTGCTCCGGCAGGCCCGGGAATTGGGGGAGGATGAGTTCGTCCGGTTCTGTGGACGATGCCGGGTGCAGCTGACCTCCCCGGGGGCGGACACGGTGGACAGTCTGCGGAGGCTGCAGCTCATCCTGGCGGCCAGCAGGAGGCGCTGTTCCCTGGATTCCGCCCTGGTGGGGCAGTTAGAGCAGACTCTGTATGGGCACCAAGACCAGCTGCAAGCCCTGAGTGCTGCCATCTTGTGCCTGATTTGCCCCTCCCCACTGCTCACCCTGACCTGGGATCCTACCCCTGACCCGGGGCCCCTGCCCAGCCCACGCTTGGGTGGCCACTCTCTGCTCAGTCCCCACATGGGGGGCACCTCCATGTACTTCCCCCACCTGGAGAGCTCCTTCCTGTCTGTGCTGCTGGTTCAGGCTTCCACTGAAGATTTGATGGCCCTGGGGTCACGCCTGTGCCGCCTATTGGAGTCCAGAACACCTGAAGGCCACAGCCTAAGGCCCCTTCTGCCGGCGTTGATGAGGGCGGTGGCCGTCTGTCCAGAGAGCCTTGAAGAGGACAACATCAATCTGATGAACAAGAGGTTGGCAGACTGGCTTCGCTATGCCTCCATCCACCAGAGCAGCTCCCCTGCCCCTTCTGGCTTCTTCTCCAGTCCTCGCCTCAAGCAGCCTGGCCAGATCTGTGAGGTGGATGGCACCATTGCTACTGACTTCTTCACTGTGCTCAGCGGCAGCCAAAACCTGACAGAAGAGCAATGGATGAACATTCAAGGCTTCTCTCTGCTGCGGCGCTGGCTGCTCCAGTACTGTGCTGTGGGATTGTCCGGATCAGATGACAAGTCTGAAGTGGACGGATCGGTCATCTCCATGGTATCCGCCTCATCCACCTCTAGTCGCCTGCTTCCTCCTCGGGAGCGTTTGAGGGACAAAGCTTTTGAGTATTGCCTGAGAGTCATAGAGCAGTGTAACCGAAAGCCCCTGCGGAGGATTGACCTGGACTTACAGAGGGCTTGCCTGGTGGAAGCTGTCACACTGATTGATATACTTTGTAAGCAGGACGTGTCCTTCTTGTACCGCACACTGCCTCTCATGAAGATCTTGCACGGGCGGCTGTGTGCCGACCCTTCACTGGCGCCTGCACTGCTGCCTGTTGCACAGTTCTACTTAAACCACAGCGAAGCAGCTGCTGTGGAGTCTGAGGCTGTCTACAGACATCTCTTTACCAAGGTTCCTGCAGATTTCTACCATCAGCCACTTCTGGCCTTTCAGTTTGTCCGATTCTGTAGGGCTAATGGCAGCTTCTTGGCAGATAATGTGGAGGCATTCAAAACAAGCTTCCCTAATATCCTGAAGCTTCTGGCTTGGCAAGCACCGGCACTTGTCACAGAGTTTGTGTTGCTTCTTCCAGTTTTGATTAATCCAGATTCTGCAATTGAAATACTTCACACTCTGCTTGACTTGCCATGTCTTACTGCTGCAATGGAGGTCCAGCACGGTTTTGCTGTATCCACAGAAAAGTCCATCTTGGAGCCCTCAACGCTTCCTTTAAATTCTGCAGAAGGCTTTCGTCATCCATATTACAAGAACCTCTTCCAATATCTGTTACGCTGTGAAGCTTGGAATGGTCCTCCTCCTGAGGACTTTCATCAGCTGAGGCACCTCCTGTCAGATATGAGTGGGTCTCCTCGTGTCCTCCAGTGCACTCAGGTCATCCCAAGTCTTCTCCAGCTATATGTCCGTGTCATTACCAAGTTTGCTGATGGTCCTCTAGTCAACAAAGTCATGTTAACCTTTTTGGATCGCAGCGGTCTATTGTATGAGGCTCCTGCCTTCCAGGCTGAAGTAAACCGGGTCCTCAGTTCCCAGATTCCTCACCTGTGCCGCCTGCACCCTGCTGTGGTTGTTGAACTTTCCCGTGAGTTGTTAGACTTTATAAGCACAGTTGGCAACATTCAGAACAAGGAGCCATTTTTCACTCATGTGGTTTGGGCCATGGGAGAGTTTGTGTCGGTGTCCTACGACAAGAGGTGCACAGTGGAGCAGGTGAACAGATTTTTCGAAGTTCTAGAAGCTTTGCTGTTTGAGGTAACACAGCTTCGAGGTTCATCCAGCGCTCCGATCTCTTCTCCTCGGGTTATCACCACCCTTATGACGACCTTGACCAAACTGGCATCACGCAGCCAAGACCTCATCCCTAGAGTGTCGCTGTATCTATCCAAGATGAGGTCCTGTGTGCAGAGTTCAGCTATGATATCAGCTTATGGTGAGGAGGATAGCGAACAGATTCTTATTCGAGCCACGGAACTACTCAACCTCTTGAAATTGCCCAGCGTGGCGCAGTTTGTCTTGACTCCTCCTGCTGATGTGGGCACTCATCATTTTCATCAGGATCAATCTACCTCGCTGCCATTGGCGATCCGTACATCAAGCCATGTGCTGCAGAGGGACAGGATGCCGCTGGGGGCACAGAGCATTTCATGATGTTTACTAGTTATAAATTCGGTGCTGGACACCTTATATTTTCTACACAGCAAAATGGCTTGCAAGAGATACAATTTATTTTGTGTACATTAAATCAGTTGAGCAGTATTGGTTGGTATCATTAATTGTGTTTTGTTTATATTCAGTGGAATACAATGTTGTTCTTTCTGCCTTTATTTTTATTGCGCAGTGTGGTATTGTCATCATTATACAGATATGATGCCACATATCTAAACTTAGTCATGAGAGAATCCAGCAAGCGCTCCAATTAGATAAACTTCAGAGTAAAGTGGTATTAAACTCTAAAAAATGAAAATCTTAAAAAAAAACGAAACACTGCATTGTACATGATTCACAAAGCTTTTTCACCTGTTTTCCTCTGTTTTCACTTTGTGTGTTATATTTATAAGCTCCCAAAGAGCAAACATATAATTAAAGAGACACTGAAGCGAAAAAAAAAATGATGATATTATGATTTGTATGTGTAGCACAGCTAAGAAATAAAACATTAAGATCAGATACATCAGTCTAATTGTTTCCAGTACAGGAAGAGTTAAGAAACTCCAGTAGTTATCTCTATGCAAAAAAGCAATTAAGCTCTACGACTTTCAAAGTCGTGGAGAAGGCTGTTGTCTGACTTTTATTATTTCAAGTGTTCCTGGACTGTTTACTTTTTCTCTGCCAGAGGAGAGGTCATTAGTTCACAGACTGCTCTGAAAGAATCATTTTGAATGCTGAGTGTTGTGTAATCTGCACATATTATAGATTGGTTCAATGTTAGAAAAAACACTATATACCTGAAAATAAAAATGAGGATATTTTCTTTGCTGCTAATCTTCTAGTAATTATTCATAGTACACAACCAATTCATTATATCATATTTTTTTTTTTTCGCTTCAGTGTCTCTTTAAGGTAAGAAAAGTAATATTGAAATGAAGTTAATCAGGTGACAACTTACTTTGAGTGATTATTTTGCTTATAAATGTGCTGAAAGGTTATTTTTATCAATGAGGTGATAAATAAGTCATTTATAAGAAGTGTTGTAAATAGAGCACATTGTGTTCATGTAATATCTAGACCTTGCCTTAGGATAATTTTTTTTATTTAATTGTAGCGTTATGCAATGGACCACTGTGAATCCACACATACACTTGAGCAATTAAAAAAAGATTGTAAGGCAGGGTCTGTTTGTACGGTATTACTTTAACACAATGCTGTGGTTTTTTTTAGATTTTAATATTTTAGTGTTTAACCTCTTGCCGACTGTGTCACGCCGATGGGCGTGGAAGCGGCGGCAGCCCCAGGACCGCCTAACGCATATGGGCGGAAGGTCCTTGGGGCGGGGGTTGCAGGAAATCGCATGTGCAGATGCACACGCATCTCCGCATGAATTACGTAACGGAGCTCCGCCATCTGTCTCCCAGCGGCGATCACTGCTGGGAGGCTGTTAGGCAGCGAAACCGCCATCTAATAAACCTGTGCGGCGATCTAAGGCAGCGCTGTACTGGGGCCAGCCGTGTGACATGACTGTCCCCTCCATTGGCTCAGGGGTGATCTGCTGTCATAGGGAGGGAAGTGCAGGGGGGGGGAAATAAAAAAAGATCAAATTTATGTAACCATTTCCATTAGCAGCTTCTGCCCCATTAAAGGGAACCAGAGATGAACGTTTGTAAAGAATAAATGCTCTACCTGATAATTTTGCCGCTCTGGTGTGCCTTTTTTAGTGTTTTATTTTATCCATTATTGCTCCAGGAAAAATCAAATATGGCCGCCGGCTCATATCCCTTCTGCTTCCGGGTTATGAGTTGTTCTGGATGTGCTGTCTAGGCTATATGAGACTAGGCTGCTATCTAGGCTATATGAGAAAGGCTGCTGCAGCCTTTCATCTGTGTGCTTTCATTTTGGTATGATGTGCAGCTGCCTGTAGGAAGTGTTTCTAATAGGAATGAAACTGCAGTCATCATCAGTATCTATGCAGACAGAGTGCACACAGAGCACACAGATCATATTGCTCTGAAAACTTGTCTGTTTCAGAGCTTCTCTCTCAGCAGGAGCAGCCCCTCCTATGCCATCACAGCTCTCAGTATGCAAAGCAGGAAATCTGAACCATGAGGTGGCAGGGTTGAGCTTGAAAAGACTCCACAGAAGAGTGACTCAGCTATAATGATTCCAGGTCAAACCTAGACTGAGCCAGTCGGGGATTCTTATCACAGCTGCTAATAGACTAATTAAGCAGATAAAAATGAAACTAAAAGCAGGGTAGGTGTTTACTGTCATGTTCCCACTGATAAATGTAATAAAATACATGAGGGTACTTCGTCTCTGGTTCTCTTTGAGGACCAGAGGCTGCTGGTACAGTAAAACGACGCTTCGTTTTGCCTCAAAAATCCGCCGGTCACGCTGTTCTGTCCCCGGCGCAGGCTGCTCTCTCTGGCAGCAGAGCGCTGTGCGCCAGTCAGAAGCCACTTTCATTGGCTCCAATGAAAGTGGCTTCAATCAATGTAAGCCAATGGGATTGGCTTACAGTGATGACAGGGCCAGGAGCCAATGAAAACTGCTTCTGACCGGCTCTCAGTGCTCTGCCGTCATAGAGGCGGCAGGGAGAGCAAATTGTGGCGGTATCGGCGGCGTGGTTAATGGGACGTTGAATCTACGTCTAGTCAGGGCCACATCACCTCCTGCTGGACGTAGATTCAAACTACGTCGGTCCGGATCTGGTTAAAAATTAAAAAAAAATGAACAACATGGAGCGATCAGACCCCACCAACAGAGCGCTCTGTTGGTGGGGGAGGGTCACTTTGGTGCTGTGTTGTGTGGCCGTGTAGCGAGGCCTTAAAGCAGTGGCCCTTTTTGTGAAAAATGGCCTCGTCTATAGGGGGGGGGGGGGGGGTGTTTAACACTGCAGTCCTCTAGTGGTTAATATCACTTTAAACATTGTAATGTTTTAAAGCTACCCAGGACCCTTTTGTTAAGGAACATTCAGTCTTGGGCTCTGACACTCGTTATAGCGACGTGCTAGGTGCGTATCGGACAGATCTGGAACCCGGGATTGCTACACTTTTTCTTGAGGAGGGGGGTCCGTAGTGGCTTCAAAATATTGAAAATAAAATATTGGATTTTGTTGTTATGTAATTGGAGCGACTGCTGGATTCTTGCAATACTATTTTTCAGTAGCGCATCTACTTTGCTGTTCAGACATCTCTGAGGTTTAAACATTGACCTAGAATTATTAAACATGCCACTGGGAGGGAAAACGCTCATGGCAAATATCTAAAGTTTCTGTGCAAAATATTTTTTACTATATCAAAATGTGTATTATAGTATTATTTACAGGGAATCTGAAGTGAAAATAAACCTATGAGACAATGAAGTGTATGTGTAGTAAAGCTAAGAAACAGAACATTAGCAGCACAGATACGAGTCTCTTATTGCTTTCCAGTGCAGGAAGAAACTTCAGTTATGTATATAAAAGACTTTCTCTGATCGGAGACATTCCTATTTTCTGAGGCACTTATACATCAAAGAAACAGAGGCAGCTTCAGATAAGGTTTTACTGCAGGGTAGTTTAAAGAGTCATTAGCTCTGCTGTGTTTAATAGTTTGAAATACAGAGTGTGGTTTTTAATTGTAAATATGACAGACTGATGCAATGTGATAAAAAAAATGCTATATGTCTGAAAATATAAATAGGAGACTCTTTTCTTTGCTACTAATGTTCTATGAATTATCCATGGTACACATACAGTTCATTATATCATAAGGTTTTTTTCACTTCAGTGTCACTTTAAGCAATTGGTTGTTTGCATCAGAAACTGCGGGAGCTGCCATATTTATACTGTTTTGGGGGAAATGCTGTTTGCTGACGGTGATGCTAATGGTGTGAAACTGGGGCTCTCGATAAATAGCGGGCACCCAAATTTCACACTATTGCCGATATTTATATAGGTGCCTATGGCGGCGCCCAAACTTTTGCCTCTGAGTTGTAGGTAACCCCAGGGAAATATAAATGTTTTCCAATCACTTGTCTCAGGTTTCTGTTTCCTTTAAAGTGGACCTGAACTCTTACACAGGACAGAAGGAACACATAGAGAAAATCACCCTGTATGTATTTAGAGAGTTTTGCTTGCTTAACCTCCTTGCCGTTCTGATTCTTTCCAGATTTTAGGGTCTAAAAGAGGTGCAATTTTTTTTCTACTCTTTCAGACCTTAAAGAGAATCTGTACTCTAACATTTTTACAGCAAAAAGCATACCATTCTATTCCTTATTTTCTCCTGGGCCCCTCTGTGCTGTTTCTGCCACTCTCTGCAGCAATCCTGGCTTGTAATTAACAGGTTTAGGCAGTGTTTACAAACAAACTAACCAGCTTGTGATAGGCTCACATAAGCAGAGTGTGTGAGTCATACAGAGCCTGCAGGGGGCCTGGAGGGGGTGTGTATAGCTTCTATCCAATCACAAGCAGCCCTGCACATTCCACACATTCCAGCTTTAGCCCCACTGTGCCGACAGAAGGAAACAGATTAGATCATATAACAGAGATAACACAGTCACTGTGCAATTAGGAAAAGCTGCAGTAAGCCAGAGCACATTAGAACAGGCAAAGGAACTTATAGGATTGAAGAACTAAGGCTGAAAAGTTTGTTACAGAGTCTCTTTAAAACCTGAAAAAAAATCATTTCTGGCAGGGAGATCTGCAGCAGAATAAAAAATTTACCTTCCTGGGCTCCAGCGCTGCAGTTTTTATTTTGACCACAAGATGGCGCTAATATACATATAAACGAACTTCTCTATATTTCCCTAATATAGAGAAGTTCGTTTTAAATATTAGCCCCGCCCCCGATGACGTCACGTCGCCACTGCCGCTCTGCTGCTCCGATTGGCCGCCGGGTCCCCGGAAGAATAGCGGGGACATAGGGATCCCGGCGGCCAGGGAAAGACCCCACACTGCCGGGGAGAGAGGCTGGAGTCCCGTTGCACAGCGCGATCGCGAGCTGGACTCCAAAACTGATAGGTAAAGCGCTGCACTGCCTACCCCGACCTGAGCTCGGGATCACCGCTAACAGCTTCTTTTTTCTACCCCGAGCTCAGGTCGGGAAAACCGGCAAGGAAGTTAAAGGGAACCTTAACCCTGTGATAAAAAATAAGTTTCACTTACCTGGGGCACCTACCAGCCCCCTGTGACCTCGACGTCAGTCACCTCTCCTCCGGTGCCCCGTTGTCAGCTAGTTTTGATTTTGCCGACTGAGTCGGCGGCCACCAACCCGTACCTTTGCACGTGTTCCCGCTGGTGCAGGACGCTATCGTGGGCGGTAACATGTATCTTTATACGCGTTGCACCTCCAATTTACAGAAAAACTGCATGACAATTCACCAAGATTTGACCTCACTAGTCTGTAAATTTTAGTTTTCCCCAGATGGTAACAGCCTTAGTGAATTGACATTTCACAAAAGGCTTGGTTTCATTAGAGCGTATGGTAACTCATTAAAGGGAATCTGAAGTGATAATAAACCTATGATATAATGAATTGTAGGTGTAGTACAGCTAAGCAATAAGACAGTAGTAGCAAAGATATGAGTCTCATATTGTTTCCAGTACAGGAAGAGTTAAAGAGTTATCTATGCAAAAGATCTTCTATGAGCTCTCCAACCAAACTTGGCCGGTTACAGTGCTGTTTTCTGAAGCACTTATATATCAAACGGCGAAAGACAACTCCAGTTTATATTTTACTATAAAGAAGTTCAAAGGGCCATTAGCTCTGCTCTATTTCATAGTTTAAAATAAAATCCAGTGTGTAGTGTGTAAACTGCAAATTTGATAGAATGATGCAATGTTATAAAAAAAAGCTATATAACTGAAAATAAAAATAAGACTCTCTTCTTTACTACTGTTCTATTAAAGCTAATGGGAACCGCTTCTTAAAAAAAGAAACCAGATACTTAACTTAAGGAGAGGAAAGGCTCTGGGGCCTAATGAGCCTTCCCTCTCCTCTCCCGATGCCCGCCGTGCAGCGCTGTCCCCGGGAGCAGTATTTGACTAAATTGGTCAAATACTGCTCCTTCTGCCAGGCTAAGGTGACTTCGGAAGTGTTTGGGATCCCGAGTGCTCCTGAAGACGGGCTGCTCCACACTTCGTACGCCAACTATCGCGCATGCGCAGTATGGAGCCGCCTGTCTTCAGGAGGACTCTGCTCCCAAACACTTCCGAAGTCCCCCACAGCGGGGGATTTGAACGAAGGAGCTGCCACCTGAAAGAGAGCACCAACCAGGAGAGGAGAGGGAGGGCTCATTAGGACCCACAGCCTTCCCTCACCTTAGGTAAGTATCGCCTTTCTGTAAAAAAAAATAAAAAATCCCATTTGCTTTAATTATCTGTACTACACATACAATTCATTATATCATAATTTTTTTTGCTTCAGTGTCACTCTAAGCCACATACTTCGATGTTTGAAATTATGTGGCAGTATGGACACTTCTCCTGGTGCTGAATCTATAGGCTTAAACCTCGGTGTACAGATCTAGCTCCAGGAAGTGACGTGCAATATGCTCCGCCCACATCAGCGCCAGAGGTTTGGAACAGCTGATTTTACCAAACATTTCATGAAATGTCAATTCACTAAGGCTGTTACCATGTGGGAAAACTAAGCTTACCGACTCGTGAGGTAAATTACCAAGTTGTCAGGTAAATACCTCAAATGTCAATTCAATAAAGCTGTTACTGCATGGAAAACTAAAATGACTGATTAGTGAGGTAAGTATACCTCAATAGTGTCAATTTAGAGCGCACAGAATAAAATGTGTGGGGACATCTAGTGGTTAATGAAAAAATAATATATACAGATTTTACATTACATACATTAAAAATAAAATAACTCCTTTCCCTCTTCCCTGCCCCAAAGTTACCATAATAAAACACTTGTTTAAAAAAAAAAATACACAAATGGCTACTTTAGGGACCTAGATTTTTTTTAACCATTTAGGGACAATGTAACGCATTAAAACGTCATGTTCGCCGCTATTAATGGCAACAGGACGTTTTAATAATGCGCGCGCACGTCGGGTCCCGCGGCTTGGTGATTGGACCAGGGAATCACATGGTCCCTGGGCCAATCAAGTGCCAGTAACAAGGCAGATCATTGTTACAAGCCAGTAACAATGATCTGTCCTGTAGTATATGTAAACAAAGTTGCTTTCTCCCTCCCAGCTCATCTGTCACCTCAGACTGCTGTCAATCAGCATTCAGAGGTGACAGGAGCTGTGAGGGAGAAAGACTGTGATTGTGGTAGGATTTTTATATTTTTAAATAAAATTTTATCCCCATACTTTTTTATTAACCCCTTATCCTCCCCCTCCTTTGCCATTTACTGGTTTTCTGTTTTATTTTAGTACTTTTTAGTACTTCTTAGTACTTTTCTGTACTTTTTCACCCCTCTTTTACCCTTACTCTGATATTTCTATCTATACTTTCTATCTATATTCTTTCTTTTCATCTTCATATAAAAACAAAAAAACAAAAAAAATCTTTCTGTTATTGATCAATCGCTTGGTTGATCGATCGATCTGTCTGTCTGTCTATCCCATCCATCCCATCCATCCCATCCATCCATCCATCCATCCATCCATCCATCCATCTATCTATCTATCCCCTTTGCTTACTATGGCGAGGAGACTGTATTCTGTTGAGGAGGCAGCCGTCTACCTTCAGCAGAGCAGCAGCAGTGGGGACGATTCAGGGAGCGAATGGCACCCAACGAGCAGCAGCTCTGAGTCAGATTCTGACAGTTCAGAGAGCGTTGGGCAGCCGTCTCGCCGCTTCAGGAGGGATGATGAGTCCACTGTTCAGGGCCCTTCAGAATCCACCGCAGGGGGCTCGGTGGGTAGCACAGCTGCAGCTAGCAGCACAGGCCAGAGGGGAACCACTGTCCAGGGCCCTTCAGATGCCACCGCAGGGGGCTCAGTGGGTAGCACTGCTGCAGCTAGCAGCAGAGGCCGAAGGGGAGCCAGGCAAAGGCAGGTACGCCCACCGGTACCTGAGGACATAATTCGGGGCACCTGGTCACCCGCTAACCTTGTAGCACCCAACATCCCGCCTTTTACAGGGGCAAGCGAAATATTAGTGCCCACTGACAACTTCGGGCCTGCTGACTTCTTCCAGCTCTTTGTGGGTGATGATTTGCTGCAGCACATTGTGGAGCAAACCAATTTGTTTGCACAGCAGTATATTGCCCAGAAGCCCACCTGCTATTTGGCTGAGAAATGGGAGCCCACCACCATACCTGAGCTAAAGGTGTTTCTGGCCCTAACACTACACATGGGCATACTCCAACAGCCAGAAATAAGACTGTACTGGTCTAAGGACTTTATGCACGCAACACCCCTGTTTCCAGCTTCCATGAGCAGGCAGCGCTATGAGGCTCTTATGAAGTGCCTGCACTTTGCCGACAATTCGGACAATGTCCCCAAAGGTGATCCTGGCCATGACAAGCTTTTTAAGCTGAGGCCCATACTCACCCACCTCAGTACAAAATTTAGCGAGGTGTACACCCCAGAGAGAGAGGTTGCAGTGGATGAATCCCTCCTACCCTTCCATGGCAGATTAGGGATAAAACAATATATCCCAAGTAAGGCTGCCAAGTATGGGATAAAATTTTATAAACTTTGTGAGAGCAGCACTGGCTACACCTATTCTTTTTTTCTGTATGAGGGCAAAGATAGCCATTTGCAACCAACTGGGTGCCCACCATACATGCCAACCAGTGGGAAAATTGTGGTGGAACTAGCCAACCCACTCCTCCACCAAGGCTATCATCTGTACGTGGATAACTTCTACACCAGCATTCCCCTTTTCAAATTTTTATATTCTGCAGAGACTGGTGCCTGTGGGACAGTGAGGCCAAACCGCAAAGGCCTCCCACCACAGGTGGTTAATAAAAAATTATCGAAAGGGGAAACACACAGTCTCAGAAGTGGTGAGCTCCTGGCTATAAAATTCAGGGACAAGAGAGACGTCATGGTCCTGACTTCAATCCACACTGAAGAAGTGGTTCCTGTCACAACCTCCAGAGAGCGGATCGAGAAGCCAATGGCATTGGTCGACTACACAAAAAATATGGGTGCGGTGGATCTTGCGGACCAAATGCTCTCCTACTACTTTTTTAAAAAAAAAAAAGAGGGCCTGGTACAAAAAAGTTTTTTTTTACCTCCTGCAGATGGCCATGCACAACGCATTTGTGCTTTATAAAAAGAAATGCCACGGTGACAGCTACCTCCCGTTTATGCGACAAGCTTTAAGATCGCTGATCAATGAAAGCGTACACCTTATGGAGGAATACAATCCAATGCAACTGGATGGAGCAGTTCGCCTAAGGGGAAAACATTTTCCTGCCCTGATCCCCCCGAACCCAATTAAGGCGAAGCCACAGAAGCGATGCCGGGTGTGCACCAAGCACAAGAGGCGGAAAGACAGCAGATACCACTGCCCAAAGTGCCCCTCACAGCCGGGACTCTGCGTTTCCGGCTGCTTTGAGGCATACCATACCCTCAGCAGCTATTAGACTTTATTTTTTATTTTATTTTTTTTTCTTCGTTACCCTAAATTTTCACTGGACTTTTTCCTCTCTACTTTTATTTGCCACTTACTGTCCCTCAAAGGAACTCACAATTACCACTAGTTAACATTACCACCTTTTTTGGGGGTGTGGGAGGAAACCCAGAAGCTTAGAGGAAACCCAAGACTCCTACAACCTGCAAATAGTTTTTTCCCATTTGGACTTGCTGCTGCAAGGCGAGAGTGTTTGCCACAGGACTTTACTCTGCAGACCACCCCCCATCTTCTGACCACTGGCTTTCCTTGGCGTATGACCTCTGGCCTTTCTCCATCCTGCTAGACCTGCAATGGTGAGTTCCAATGTATCTGTCATTCATGTTATGGATAGTGATTTAGGCCTCACCTAAATTATTCTATTTGCAACTGAGTAGGCCTGAGTCTCTAGTTTTCAGAATGGTAACATTTGTGTCTTTTATTGAATGGTCTTACACTCCTGGGGCTTTGAGAAGAAAGAATTACATTGTTGCATTTGGTAAAAAAAGGGCCTTAAAAAATACATTGGCGCTGCTCATGATTAACAGTGTATTATGTGGCCAAAACACTATCTGATGATGTGTATAGGGTATCATTTTAACCGTGACAAGCAAGAGAAGAGAATTTGGGGTGTTTGAGAGATTATGCATATGTCATTTGAATTGTTTTTTCATGCCAAAGTAAAGAAAACTGTAAAAAAAAAACATTTTCAAAGTTACGGTGCAATTTCATCAAAACCGCAAAAGTGCAAATGTTACAAAATATGTATATTTGGGTAGGTCTGGTTCTCTAGTTTTCAGAATGGTATAATTTATGACCTATATCCAATGTTCTGAGACACCAGGAGTTTTGCTAGGAAAGTATGACTGTATTGTTTCTGGTGCAAAAAATGGCCTTGAAAAATACATTGGCGCTGCTCATGATTAACAGTGTATTATGTGGCCAAAACACTATCTGATGATGTGTATAGGGTATCATTTTAACCGTGACAAGCAAGAGAAGAGAATTTGGGGTGTTTGAGAGATTATGCATATGTCATTTGAATTGTTTTTTCATGCCAAAGTAAAGAAAACTGTAAAAAAAAAACATTTTCAAAGTTACGGTGCAATTTCATCAAAACCGCAAAAGTGCAAATGTTACTCAATATGTATATTTGGGTAGGTCTGGTTCTCTAGTTTTCAGAATGGTATAATTTATGACCTATATCCAATGTTCTGAGACACCAGGGGTTTTGCTAGGAAAGTATGACTGTATTGTTTCTGGTGCAAAAAATGGCCTTGAAAAATACATTGGCGCTGCTCATGATTAACAGTGTATTATGTGGCCAAAACATTATCTGATGATGTGTATAGGGTATCATTTTAACCGTGACAAGCAAGAGAAGAGAATTTGGGGTGTTTGAGAGATTATGCATATGTCATTTGAATTGTTTTTTCATGCCAAAGTAAAGAAAACTGTAAAAAAAAAACATTTTTTAAGTTACGGTGCAATTTCATCAAAACCGCAAAAGTGCAAATGTTACAAAATATGTATATTTGGGTAGGTCTGGTTCTCTAGTTTTCAGAATGGTATAATTTATGACCTATATCCAATGTTCTGAGACACCAGGGGTTTTGCTGGGAAAGTATGACTGTATTGTTTCTGGTGCAAAAAATGGCCTTGAAAAATACATTGTGCTGCTCATGATTAACAGTGTATTATGTGGCCAAAACACTATCTGATGATGTGTATAGGGTATCATTTTAACCGTGACAAGCAAGAGAAGATAATTTGGGGTGTTTGAGAGATTATGCATATGTCATTTGATTTAGATTTTTTGGCAAACTGAATGAGAAGCAATAAAACTGTTATTTCCATATACTCTGTACCAAAATAAAACACTTGTAAAAAACACCAAAAGTGACAGAATTGAAAACCGAATGCATAAATAGTTACCTTAGGGACTCAGCTTTTAAAATATGTATGCTATGAGGGTGAACTACTGTTATATTTGCAAATAAGGGCTTGAATTCATTGGTAGTATGCAATGAGAAAACAAAAAACACAACATAGGAAAAATACACCTTTATTTCCAAATAATATATTGTCACCATACTTTGCACTAGGGACATAATTTATATATTGTAATAACCAGGACAAATAGGCAGATAAAATGTGTGTGTTTTATGCACATTAGCAGTGTTTATTTTAAAACTATAGGGGATGAAAATGGAGAAATCGTGTATTTTTTCATTTTTTTCCTTGTTTTTCCCTTTAAAATGCATAAAAAGAAAAGGTATTACTGAAAATAAATATCGCCTCCAAAAAGCCTATTTAGTGGCAATAAAAACAAGGTATTGATCAATTTGCTGTGATAAGTAGTGAAAAAGTTATTGGTGAATGAAAGGGAGGAGCGCTGAAAGGTGAAAATTGCTCTGGTCCGTTAGGGTAAAAACCCTTGGGGGTGAACTGGTTAATACAGTGGTTTGCAAAAGTATTCGGCCCCCTTGAAGTTTTCCACATTTTGTCACATTACTGCCACAAACATGAATCAATTTTATTGGAATTCCATGTGAAAGACCAATACAAAGTGGTGTACATGTGAGAAGTGGAACGTATATCATACATGATTCCAAACATTTAAAAAAAAAAAATAACTGCAAAGTGGGGTGTGCGTAATTACTCGGCACCCTGAACCAATACTTTGTAGAACCACCTTTTGCTACAATTACAGCTGCCAGTCTTTTAGGGTATGTCTCTACCAGCTTTGCACATCTAGAGACTGAAATCCTTGCCCATCCTTCTTTGCAAAACAGCTCCAGCTCAGTCAGATTATCAATTGGATTTAGATCTGGACTTTGACTGGGCCATTCTAACATGGATATGTTTTTTTTTAAACCATTCCATTGTTGCCCTGGCTTTATGTTTAGGGTCATTGTCCTGCTGGAAGGTGAACCTCCGCCCCAGTCTCAAGTCTTTTGCAGTCTCCAAGAGGTTTTCTTCCAAGTTTTCCCTGTATTTAGCTCCATCCATCTTCCCATCTGACCAGCTTCCCTGTCCCTGCTGAAGAGAAGCACCCCCAGAGCATGATGCTGCCACCATCATATTTGACAGTGTGGATGGAGTGTTCAGAGTGATGTGCAGTGTTAGTTTTGCGCCACACACAGTGTTTTGCATTTTGGCCAGAAAGTTCCATTTTGGTCTCATCTGACCAGAGCACTTTTTTCCACATTTGCTGTGTCGCCCACATGGCTTGTGGCAAACTGCAAACAGGACTTCTTATGCTTTTCTGTTAACAATGGCTTTAATTTTGCCACTCTTCCATAAAGGCCAATTTTGTGCAGTGCACGACTAATAGTTGTCCTATGGACAGAGTCTCCCACCTGAGCTATAGATCTCTGCAGCTGGTCCAGAGTCACCATGGGCCTCTTGACTGCATTTCTGATCAGTGCTCTCCTTGTTCGGCCTGTGAGTTTAGGTGGACGGCCTTGTCTTGATAGGTTTACAGTTGTGCCATACTCCTTCCATTTCTGAATGATCGCATGAGCAGTGCTCTGTGGGATGTTCAAGGCTTTGGAAATCTTTTTGTAGCCGAAGCCTGCTTTAAATGTATCAATAACTTTATCACTGACCTGTCTGGTGTGTTCTTTGGACTTCATGGTGTTGTTGCTCCCAGTATTCTCTTAGGCCTCCTTTCCACGAACTGTTGAGCTGTGTGGTCAGCAAGCAGTTATCAGGCAGCAGTGAGCAGTTGAGAGAGTTTGAGAGGCATTTTACTGCCTATCAACAGTCCATGGAAAGGAGGCCTTAGACAACCTCTGAGGCCGTCACAGAGCAGCTATATTTGTACTGACATTAGATTACACACAGGTGCACTCTATTTAGTCATTAGCACTCATCAGGCAATGTCTATGGGCAAGTGACTGCACTCAGACTAAAGGGGGCTGAATAATTACGCACTCCCCAATTTGCAGTTATTTATTTGTAGAAAATGTTTGGAATCATGTATGATTTTCGTTCCACTTCTCACGTGGACACCACTTTGTATTGGTCTTTCACGTGGAATTTCAATACAATTAATTCATGTTTGTGGCAGTAATATGACAAAATGTGAAAAACTTCAAGGGGGCTGAATCCTTTTGCAAACCACTGTATATATATGTCATGAGGGTATACTACTGTTATTGTACCAAATAAGGGCTTGTAATTATTGATGGGGTACAAAAAACAGGTGAAGCGCTGACAGGTGAAAATTGTTGTTGGCGGGAAGGGTAAAACAGCCTGTGGGGTGAAGTGGTCATGTGTGTGTTTGGGGGAAACCAGTATGCAGGTGAGGTTGATCTACATATTCGTTCCAGATGTAGTAGTTTCCTAGGGTGTTCAGCTATGGCAGCCTCCAGCTTTCCCTCCACTCCTTTAAAGCAGCCCAGCATATGGCAAACTTCCTGCAGAGACAATATTTATAGGCCTGCCACTCACAGATCTTGTCCACCATGCTGCTGAGCTAAATCTCTGAAAGTTGCTGAGGTAAATCTCTCCCCGGTGATGGTGCAGCAGCAGAAGAGAGGGAGCGGAAGCCTGATAACAAAGCTCCACCCACACATCTAGCACTGAGGCTGGTTTCACACTGCTAACCAGCGTTAGTGTTGCAATGCGAGGGTCGCACCGCAACGCCAAAAACAGCCTTCAAGGATTTCTGCGTTAATATGCTGTAACCCTCACCTGGCAGCAGGCCAAGCAGGAAGTGAAACTCTCTAGCACTCGCTTCCTGTGGCCGAAAAGACGCATTGCTCAGGACCTACCACACACATTTTTTAAAATGCACACGTCCCCACAGACTTGTATGACTTTTTGTCCGCCGCAAGTCGACCAGTAACATAGGTATGTGCGCACGTCGTGTATGCGGCGAAAACGTCATTTCTATTGCATTGCGTCAGTATGAAAGGCCCCATAGACTTCCATTGGCCTGTCGTAAAAACAGGCCAACGCAACACTAGAGTATGTAAGGGGCCTCAAGCTCTTAAAAAGAAACCAGAGCTGAGATCAAATAAAAGCTTTATACATACCTGGGGCTTCCTCCAGCTTCAGCCAGTCTGTGCAAGAGAAGTGCACCCTCTACGTATCTCTGCAACGGCTGATGGAGAGATACGTAAATAGTGCACTTCACTTGCGTCAGACTGGCTGGGACTGGCTGAAGTAACGGGACCCAGTACAGAAGAGGGAGAAGACGGCGGCGTGGCAGCCATCCGTGCGCATGGGGCTGGAGGAAACCCCAGGTATGTATAAAACCCTCACCTGGGTCTCCCGTCCCTGCTCCCCCTCCAGCTATCTGCGCAAATGTTGTTAATGTAATGTATGCAGAGAGCGGGGAAGCTTACCTTCACTTCGCTGCTTGACTTCCTGCAACACTGCCCTCTGAAGTATAGAGGGCGACATTGCTCCCCCCTTCCCTGCACACTGCTTCCCCCGCCAATTCGGCGGCCCCCACATCACGGCCAGGACTGGGCATACGTTTCCACAAACTGGAAACGTATGCTGCAAAAATGCCAATTTGCGGAAAAACGGGGAAGAACATTTTTTTTTAAAAAAACGGATCTTGCAAGCGGACAAGTGTGGACCTAGCTTAAATGGAAGTTACAGCACTTTAACAAAAGCACTCACTAAAGTGCTTTTTTCCCTACCACTGTCTGCTCCCCCCACTAACAAAACAAACTGTAATGGTGGCCACTAATGATCCAATATTTTTCATCCAATCTTACCAAATCTATGTAGTATAAGGGTAAAGTGCAGTGCTGGGCCGAAATTACGCATGAGCGTAATTACGCATCGTAATTCAATGTAAATTTACGCGTAAGCGCTACGCGTAAATTACGGTCTTACGCGTAATTATTTACGCGTAAGCAGTAGAGTGGTATCGTAATTACACTGTCTACCGTAATTGCTAGGTATGCATAATTTTACGAACACTTACGCGTAATTTTACGCGTAATTACTAACGTAAAAACTCCCCTTTTCTAAGAGTAGCCAATCAGTCAACATCCTAAGCAACCAATAGTATCTTCTCCCGCCCTTCAGTATAAGCGTACGTTTTGACGCATACGAATGATATGTACGCAATAACTGTCACATTGACGGCTATTGTGTACATATCGTCCGTATGCGTAAAAAAATACGCATTAATGGGTATTACAGCACTACGCGTAACATCGTAGTGTAAGCGCCTACATTACAGTATCCTTACGCGTAACTGCGTAAGTTTACGCGTAATTACAGTGATGTACCGTAGATAATTTCCTACGCCGTAACCGTAATTGCGTAATGCGTAATAGCGTAAAATTACGCGTAATGATCCGTAAGCGTAGATTTTTCCATTACGACCAGCACTGGTAAAGTGAGTGAATATATTGAATGGATACTTCAGGCAGTTACCTTATATTATATAGAAATGGTAAGATTGGATAAAAAAAGATTGGATCATTAGTGGCCAGCTTTAACAGCTTATAAGCGATACAAAGATTTAAGCACCGCAATCATTACAACTTGTTCTCGGATGTGATGCAAAAATTTGGCTTAGTTTATTCACTGTACATTTTTCAGAATTGGTGGAGACTGAATAAGGACCCCCAAAACAAAAAGTAAAGATTTGATTCTGTTTTAATGCTTATATGAAATAGATCATAGTTTGCAAACCCCAAACAGTTTGTGAATTGCTTATTTTCTCATCATTCATTTCCAATTTTCTGTGTGAATAACAGATGCAGCTTGGATAGACTGGAGAGCTGTCCAGACTCCTCCCCTTATCCTAGGTGTGCAGACTCCTCCGCTATCCAGTGAACACCTACAGTGATGTGAAAAACTATTTGCCCCCTTCCTGATTTCTTATTCTTTTGCATGTTTGTCACACTTAAATGTTTCTGCTCATCAAAAAAAACGTTAACTATTAGTCAAAGATAACATAATTGAACACAAAATGCAGTTTTAAATGATGGCTTTTGTTATTTAGTGAGAAAAAAACCTCAAAACCTACATGGCCCTGTGTGAAAAATAAATTGCCCCCTGAACCTAATAACTGGTTGGGTTACCCTTAGCAGCAATAACTGCAATCAAGCGTTTGCGATAACTTGCAACGAGTCTTTTACAGCGCTCTGGAGGAATTTTGGCCCACTCCTCTTTGCAGAATTGTTGTAATTCAGCTTTATTTGAGGTTTTTCTAGCATGAACCACCTTTTTAAGGTCATGCCACAACATCTCAATAGGATTCAGGTCAGGACTTTGACTAGGCCACTCCAAAGTCTTCATTTTGTTTTTCTTCAGCCATTCAGAGGTGGATTCGCTGGTGTGTTTTGGGTCATTGTCCTGCTGCAGCACCCAAGATCGCTTTAGCTTGAGTTGACGAACAGATGGCCGGACATTCTCCTTCAGGATTTTTTGGTAGACAGTAGAATTCATGGTTCCATCTATCACAGCAAGCCTTCCAGGTCCTGAAGCAGCAAAACAACCCCAGACCATCACACTACCACCACCATATTTTACTGTTGGTATGATGTTCTTTTGCTGAAATGCTGTGTTACTTCTACGCCAGATGTAACGGGACACGCACCTTCCAAAAAGTTCAACTTTTGTCTCGTTGGTCCACAAGGTATTTTCCCAAAAGTCTTGGCAATCATTGAGAGGTTTTTTTTAGCAAAATTGAGATGAGCCTTAACCCCCTTGGCGGTAATCCCGAGCTGAGCTCGGGGTATGCCGCCGGAGGTCGCCGCTCAGGCCCTGCTGGGCCGATTTTCAATCTGAAAAAAGCAGCACACGCAGCCGGCACTTTGCCAGCCGCGTGTGCTGCCCGATCGCCGCCGCTCCGCGGCGATCCGCCGCGTGCAGCGGCGAAAGAGGGTCCCCCCCAGCCGCCCGAGCCCAGTGCAGCCGGAACAAACAGTTCCGGCCGGCGCTAGGGGCTGGATCGGGCGGCTCTGACGTCAGGACGTCGACTGACGTCCATGACGTCACTCCGCTCGTCACCATGGCGACGAGGAAAGCGAAACAAGATAGGCCGCTCATTGCGGCCTATCTTGTTACTTTCGATTGCCGGAGGCGATCGAAAGTACGCTTCCGGAGCGCCCTCTAGTGGGCTTTCATGCAGCCAACTTTCAGTTGGCTGCATGAAATAGTTTTTTTTTAATTTAAAAAAAACCCTCCCGCAGCCTCCCTGGCGATTTTAATAGAACGCCAGGGAGGTTAATGTTCTTTTTGCTTAAAAGTGGTTTGCGCCTTGGATATCTGCCATGTAGGCCATTTTTGTCCAGTCTCTTTCTTATGGTGGAGTCGTGAACACTGACCTTAATTGAGGCAAGTGAGGCCTGCAGTTCTTTAGATGTCCTGGGGTCTTTTGTGGCCTCTCTGATGAGTTTTCTCTGCGCTCTTGGGGTAATATTGGTCAGCCGGCCACTCCTGGTAAGGTTCATCACTGTTCCATGTTTTTGCCATTTGTGGATAATGGCTCTCACTGTGGTTCGCTGGAGTCCCAAAGCTTTAGAAATGGCTTTATAACCTTTACCAGACTGATAGATCTCAATTACTTTTGTTCTCATTTGTTCCTGAATTTCTTTGGATCTTGGCATGATGTCTAGCTTTTAAAGTGCTTTTGGTCTACTTCTGTGTCATATAGCTCCTATTTAAGTGATTTCTTGATTGAAACAGGTGTGGCAGAAGTCAGGCCTGGGGGTGACTACAGAAATTGAACTCAGGTGTGATAAACCACAGTTCAGTTATTTTTTAACAAGGGGGGCAATCACTTTTTCACACAGGGCCATGTAGATTTGGAGTTTTTTTCCTCACTAAATAATAAAAACCATCATTTAAAACTGCATTTTGTGTTCAATTATGTTATCTTTGACTAATAGTTAACGGTTTTTGATGAGCAGAAACATTTAAGTGTGACAAACATGCAAAAGAATAAGAAATCAGGAAGGGGGCAAATAGTTTTTCACACCACTGTACATGAGGTAATCAGGGAGGAGCTGTGAGGGAGCACTAGACAGTCTTTCCTGAGCACACAGCTGGTCCCACCCACCTCTTGTTTTTTTTTTGTGCTGGCAATAATGCGCATGCATGTTTGTGGTTGGTGTCTGGGCAACAGGTTTATTATACAATATACAATAACATAACTTTATTATACAATATACAATAACATTTCTATAGCGCTTTTCTCCAATATGTATGTTCAGAATTGTGCATGTTCCGTTCAAGCTGGCACCTAAAGGTGCAGATTTGGGATGTGCGGTGGGTCGTGTTTGCATGTATGCACGCATCAATTACCTTTGGCATCAAAAGTCCCATAAAAGGAAATGCTGGTGTTGTACTATTAAATGACTTACCATTATTGCCTTGAGTCTTCCTGTTCCTATTGCTGGCCCAGACTGCCTTGACTACTCCCTGCTTCCTGGGTCCCACAGATCTTGACCTGCTCCTCACTCTTCTGTTCCCTTCCTCTGACCTCGGCCTGTTCTTGACTCTTCAGTTGCCTGCCCCTGACCTTTGCCTGTTATTGGCTTTTCTGTTCCCTGCCACTGGCCTTGGCCTGTTTTTGACTCTTGCCTGCCACTGGCATCCACCTATTCCTGACCTCGTGGCTGTTGCAGTCTATTCATGTGTGATCTCATTGATCGGTTGCCAAGCGATCCGAAGTGCTGGAGTTTGGTGTTAGATTTAGAGCAGATTGAGCATAGATGTGACAGTTAGAGTGAGAGTAAATGTGACAGTTAGATTTACCGGGCACGATTGTATGGGGACACACAAGGCCGCACTGAGCTCCACACATTAAATAGCTTCAGCATTTGGTATCCAGTGTTGCATAAAATCAGCCATTTCCAGGCTCTCTCATGCTGTGTAAAGTTTCTTCATCTGTGCACTTATAAAGCTGAATCAAATAGATTTTCATCTTATCACAAACAAATATTTACACATAAATATTCAAAGCATCTCAAGTTTCTTTCTGATTGGCCTCGGCTGCATGAAAGGTGGGGAGCCTCCTGCAGGGATGCTGGCATAAACTCTGTGCTATAGAAATAACGTTTTCCAACATGCATGGTAAATGCCTTTAACATGTCAGTTACTTAATGAGCATACACACATCCAATTATGATTGACCAATTTTACCCCGTAGTATGAGCGCTTACCTACACAATATGTTGACAATCTGTGGGCCCTCATACTACATGGAGCACGGTAGCATAGCGGTTAGCAATCTCACCTGGCAGCGCTGGGACCCCAGTTTGAATCCCAGCCAGGGCACTACCTGCAAGGAGATTGCATGTTCTCCCCGTGTCTGTGTGGGTTTCCTCCAGGCGCTCCGGTTTCCTCCCACCTTGCAAAAACATATAAATAAGTTAATTGGCTTCCCTATAGCTTTCCTAAAAATTTGCCCTGGACGAATATATACATAGACATATGACCATGACAGGGATTAGATTGTGAGCCCCTCTGAGGGACAATATACTCTGTACAGTGGTGTGGAAGATGTCAGCACTATACAAATAATAATAAAATTGGTAAGTATTTGGCCAATAAAAATTGGATGTGTGTATGCACCCTGAATGCAGATTTAGAAAGTAACTGGAGTGAGGCATGAAATTATGTGTTGGAAAAACAGGCTAAGTGAATGAGGAGTCTGAGAACAGAAAAGGAAACAGCAGGAAGAGGAAATGATCTTAGGTACATGATTTACTGAAGGTTTACTAATGAAAATGATGGAACAGAAGCGCAGGGGTGCAAGTTTGGGATTGTAGGTGGAGCTACCTTCTGGCTGCTCACATCACTTTGGAGATCTAACCACCACAATTACCGGTACTATCCCCGCCCACCTTGAAGTGTAGCCCCTCTTCCTTTTAAAGAACAACTAAAGTGAGAATTCTATGAAGGCTGCCACAAGTATTTCCTTGTAAACAATACTAGTTGCCTGGCAGTCTTGCTTGTGTATTTGGCTGCAGTAGTGTCTGAATCACACCAGAAACAAGCATGCAACTAAACTTGTCAGACCTTACAATAGTGTCAGAAACCCCCGATCTGCTGCATGCTTGTTCAGGGTCTATGGATAAAAGTATCACAGGCAGAGGATCAGCAGGACAGCCAGGCAACTGGGATTGCTTAATAGGAAATAAATATGGCAGCCTCCATATCCTTCTCACTACAGTTGTCCTTTCACATAGCTCCCAACTGTCCCTCTTTTGGAGCCCTGTCCCTTTGTCCCTTTTTTCCTCCCCATGTGTCCCTCTTTCAGGACTGATGTACAGATCTATGTAAATATATGTATTTTTCTAGTGAAAAATGTGTTAAATTGACTCTAAACTTTATTCCCATCCTGTAAAATTATTTACTTCTTATTTCCATGTGTTAATATGAAGGAAACTGAACCAGAATAGAAAGGACCAGTGTGGTCTGAATTATAAAACAACATATTTTTCTTATTGAATCTGTATGGCATGTATCCTGGTAATGGGTGCACCAGTTGTATGGAGCTTGGAACTCAGGGGAGCGTTGATCTCAGGACTTGAGTTCCAGAGGGATAGAGAATGGAGTGCAGGAGCCGGTGGTGATGGGGGCAGCAGGTGGGCAGAGCTGGGAACTCAGGGGAGCAGAGATCTCAGGACTGGAGTTCCAGAGGGATAGAGAATGGAGTGCAGGAGCCGGTGGTGATGGGGGCAGCAGGTGGGCAGAGCTGGGAACTCAGGGGAGCAGAGATCTCAGGACTGGAGTTCCAGAGGGATAGAGAATGGAGTGCAGGAGGCGGTGGTGATGGGGGCAGCAGGTGGGCAGAGCTGGGAACTCAGGGGAGCAGAGATCTCAGGACTGGAGTTCCAGAGAGATAGAGAATGGAGTGCAGGAGCCGGTGGTGATGGGGGCAGCAGGTGGGCAGAGCTGGGAACTCAGGGGAGCAGAGATCTCAGGACTGGAGTTCCAGAGGGATAGAGAATGGAGTGCAGGAGGCGGTGGTGATGGGGGCAGCAGGTGGGCAGAGCTCTCAGGACTGGAGTTCCAGAGGGATAGAGAATGGAGTGCAGGAGGCGGTGGTGATGGGGGCAGCAGGTGGGCAGAGCTGGGAACTCAGGGAAGCAGAGATCTCACCAATAGGGTCCACAAGAGATTATAACAAGCATTAAAAGTGACTCGAAGATCCACCCAACACTGAAATATGGATTACGGGTAAAGCGACATTAAGAAACAAAATCAAGAATAAAAAGAACAAATATATATTGACATTGAAAAGTGCCCTGATCAGATTGTTCAGTATGAATCCAGTGTTTTCTCTGACATTTAAAGGACAACTGAAGTGAGAGGGATATGGAGGCTGCCCTATTTATTTCCTTTTAAACAATGCGAGTTGCCCGGCAGCCCTGCTGGTCTATTTGGCTGCAGTAGTGTCTGAATCACACCTGTAACAAGCATGCAGATAATCTTGTCAGATATCAGTCAGAGCACCTGATCTGCATGCTTGTTCAGGGTCTATGGCTAAAAGTATTAGAGGCAGAGGATCAGCAGGACTGCCAGGCAACTGGTATTGCTTATCAGGAAAAAATATGACAGCCTCCATATCCCTCTCACTTCCGGTGTCCTTTAAAGTGTACCTGAGACGAGAAGCGTCTCCGGTACCATATTTCCCTGGGGCTTCCTTAAGCCCGCTTGAGGCCGCTCAACCCTCGCCATCTCCCTACATTAGAGGCCGAAAGCCTGGCCAAGTCGTGCTTTGTCACACATGCTTGGCCCGGCCAGGCGCCTTTCCCCTGTGTGCTCCAATGGCTGGGAGTGCTCTGCACTTGCACAGTACTACAGCGCAGAGCACTCCCAGGGATGGGAGCGTAATGGGGGAGTGCACCGGGCTGCGCATGTGCAATGAAGCGCGACTCGGCCAGGCTTTCGTACAGCATTGCGGGTGACAGGAGCCACCCGGGGAGACAGCGAGGGACGAGCATTGCGGATGACAGGAGCCACCCGGGGAGACAGTGAGGGACGAGCATTGCGGGTGACAGGAGCCACCTGGGGGGACAGCGAGGGATGAGCATTGCGGGTGACAGGAGCCACCCGGGGAGACAGCGAGGGACGAGCATTGCGGATGACAGGAGCCACCCGGGGAGACAGTGAGGGACGAGCATTGCGGGTGACAGGAGCCACCCAGGGAGACAGCGAGGGACGAGCATTGCGGGTGACAGGAGCCACCCGGGGAGACAGCGAGGGACAAGCATTGCGGGTGACAGGAGCCACCCGGGGAGACAGCGAGGGACGAGCATTGCGGGTGACAGGAGCCACCCAGGGAGAAAGCGAGGGACCAGCATTGCGGGTGACAGGAAGCCACCTGGGGGGACAGCGAGGGACGAGCATTGCGGGTGACAGGAGCCACCTGGGGAGACAGCGAGGGACGAGCATTGCGGGTGACAGGAGCCACCCAGGGAGACATCGAGGGACGAGCATTGCGGGTGACAGGAGCCACCCAGGGAGACAGTGAGGGACGAGCATTGCAGGTGACAGGAGCCACCCGGAGAGACAGCGAGGGACGAGCATTGCGGGTGACAGGAGCCACCCAGGGAGACAGCGAGGGACAAGCATTGCGGGTGACAGGAGCCACCCAGGGAGACAGCGAGGGACGAGCATTGCGGATGACAGGAGCCACCTGGGGGACAGCGAGGGACGAGCATTGCGGGTGATAGGAGCCACCTGGGCAGACAGCGAGGGACGAGCATTGCAGGTGACAGGAGCCACCCAGGGAGACAGCGAGGGACGAGCATTGCGGGTGACAGGAGCCACCCAGGGAGACAGCGAGGGACGAGCATTGCAGGTGACAGGAGCCACCCAGGGAGACAGCGAGGGACGAGCATTGCGGGTGGCAGGAGCCACCCAGGGAGACAGCGAGGGACGAGCATTGCGGATGACAGGAGCCACCTGGGGGGACAGCGAGGGACGAGCATTGCAGGTGACTGGAGCCACCTGGGCAGACAGCGAGGGACCAGTGGCCTTACGGAAGCCTTAGGTAAGTATGAAACCTAATCCGCTTCTCGTTTCAGGTTCTCTTTAATGAGTCTGGGGTAGCAAGGGAGTGGTGGTGGGGTTCGGTGTGGAGTGCTGGGCAGGGTAGACAGGCAGTTCGGAGCCTGTGGAGGAGGCAGATGCTGGCTCAGCAGAGCCGGATGGGGACACGGTTGTGTAGTCCATCATAGTTGTCAGTAGCAGCGGATTGGCCTGGGCGGGTGCTGGGTGGGGTTTGGGTGATGGCATCGGAGAGGAGGCAGGGGACGCCATGGGACTGACTGACGGCGCTTGCTGCAGGTTCCTCATGGCTTGCACCATGGCCCCATAGAATTGTTTGGTGTCACTGAGATAGTTCTGAAACATGAGATTGAAGTGCGCTTGGTTTAGGTGGATCTGACGGACGTGGGTGTTTAACTCGCGCACCTCGGATGCCAGGCCCTCCAGGTGCTGCACGATACGGGCGTTCCCCTCCACCACGTGTTCTCGCAGCTTGTGCAGCTCCACCCCCTGAGTCCTGGTCAGCTGTTTCAGGCTGGTGTAGTCCTCCTGCTGATTCTGGTAAGGCTGCTCCATGTATGCAGATTCCGGGGCGCTGACATACTGGCTGCTGCTGTTGTCCAGGCAGGAGAAGACTTTGGACTCTTCTAGGGGTTCAGGCAGCTCCACTCCCTCAGGCTGAATCTGGGGGGCCGAAGTGCAAGTCGCATCCTCCTCCGACCATTCGCTGATGATCTGCACATCGAGTGGGGAGGTGGCCTCTTCCCCCTCTGAGAACGCCTCCGCCGCCGGGGCCTGCACTAGAAAGCCTGCAACACATCGAGAAAAACGGCCATGGAATGTCAGAAAAAATTATTTCATTGGCAACGCCCCTACTTTTTGCAATTAATTTTTTTTTTAAATACCGGGTGGCTGGCTCCTGCAGTTTTCATACCAGCAAAGTGGGAGTTTTGAGGAGCAAAGCAGGTCATTTCGATGGCTCGTGCTCAGCTGTATTTATATAATAATCTTAACATTTGTATAGCACTTTGCTCCTGCTGGACTCGGCCACTAAGGGCACACTCAAGGGGCCACCCTGCAGTGTTAGGAAGTCTTTCACAAGGTCTTCTTACTGAATAAGTACAGAGCCTAGCCAGGATTCAAACCCTGGTCTCCCATGTCAAAGGCAGAGTCCTTGACAAGTACACTATCCAGCCATCTTCTGAAGCACTTTACAGAGAACATAGTAATGTCACTGACTATCCTCAGAGGAGCTCACAGTCTAATCCCTACCATAGTAATAGTCTAATGTGTTACCACATTATTATTACATTTTTGTGTTTCCCTTAGGGCTCTTTCACATTAGGGCAGATTTTCTGCGTTTCAACGCAAAGGATAAAGTTTGCGTTACCCAAGGTGAAATGAAAGTCCATAGACTTTCATTTTAGCTTTCACATATAACGCAGCCTTTTTGTGCGTTGCGTTCCACTGCACCCAGGCGCAGTTTTTTGGCCAACGCTAGCTTTATGCGTTACAATGTTAGTCAATGTAAAACGCACACTATGCGCGTTTTTAATCCGTTAACGCAGGCAATCAGTCCCAGAATGCAACAGAGGAACAATGTAGAAAGTTGACAACTAAAAGAAAAAAAAATTACCTGCGTTTTTCTATGTGCAGTAACGCATTGAAAACGGATTAAAAACGCACACTCACTGCAGTGCAACGCATATCAAAACGCAGTAAAAGGCATACAACAAAACGTATGCTTTGAGCGTTCTCCAACGCAAGCTCTGATGTGAAAGAGCCCTTAGCAAATGGAGGACAGGAAGTGCTGGAAGGCTTGTACCATCAGTAGGAGAGGGTAACGACCCTCAAATACAGCCCCACCTGCACATCTGTATGTATGGTTCCTCTCATCTTACAGTAAGAGCAGGAACAGCAGTACATATGCTAGCACAGTGCCACTGTCACTTCTGCAGGAATGCCAGTGCTTAGTGGAACCCCCACAGGTAGCCAGGCTGCTGTGTAACAGGCCACTGTATCCGGGACAGGTGGGATCGCCTGATGCCGGATAAGAGTGCTTGCTGATTGTTTGAGCAACAGGCAGATAAGGCACAAACCTCCCCCTCTCCAGCAGAAAATACCTGCTGAGCCTCCAGGTCTTATACACTTTCTGTAGTTCGTAGTGGCTTTCCGGCATTGTGTTCATGGCTTCCATTGTGTCACCTGATTCTCATCAAGTCAGGTGACGCGTCAGAACTGGGCATGGATGCCCGAAAGCCGAAGGGAGCTGCAGTAAGTGTAGAAGACGGCACCTAGGGAATCGGCAAGTATTTTCTGCCCTGCAAACCCCCATTGCACTGTCCCTGTTATCCCCCCAGGCATGCCGGTTACTTGAGACTTCCGGTTGCCTGATTTCCCGGATAACAAGTACTTTGCTGTATTGTGCTACACATGCAGAAGCTAAATAGAAGATCTCTCACCTGCTGTCTCCACCACGGGCGCCCAGGAGGGCAACATCCCAGAGCTGGAGGTCTCAGACGGCTCAGGGCCTGAAAGAGAGGAAACTGGTGAAAGACAACCCGGCGTCATGGCAGATTATAGTGTCTGATGGTGACCCCATAATTCTTTAAAGAGGAACAATAATGTAATAAAAAAAAGTGCTTAATGTTCACAATAATTATGTATAAATGATTTAGTCATTGTTTGCCCATTGTAAAATCTTTCCTCTCACTCACTGATTTACATTCTGACATTTATCACATGGTGACAATTTTAATGCTGGCAGGTGATGGCACTGGAAGGAGATGCTGCTTGCTTTTTTTGGCAGTTGGAAACAGCTGTTATTTCCCACAATGCAACAAGGCTGCAACAGTGTGATGTCAGGACGTCGGAGCTGTGAGTCGCTGACATCACAATGTGGGCGGGGTTTCACCACAATATCAGCCCCCTGATGATCCGATTGAGAAAAGGAATAGCTTTCTCATGGGAAAGGGAGCATCAGCTACTGATTGGGATGAAGTTCAATTCTTGGTTACGGTTTCTCTTTAAATCCAATTCCTAAAAATGTTTATCTGTTTTGAATAGCGAGCAAACGATTTAGAAATTCTTAAAGTGTAACTAAACTCAGAACTTCCTCTCTGCTCGAAAAGATTAGCCACAGTTGCAGGAAAATGAAGATGGTCTTGTAATTAAGTAATTACAGTGCAAATAAAGTAGAGAAAGTTCTCTGCTCTCCCCCTGGATGCAGCACAAGATTTGCATCTGTATTGTGTACACAGCTTAGTATGTCTTAAATTAATCTGATAATTCTGGTACAGCAAGGGCACACTTATTAGTTCCTGAGTCAAGTGTAGGTTTGAGTATCAACCCTTACAAGTAGCTTCAAAACTGCTGATATCTTTTTTTTTTTTTTTTTTGCTATTAGTTTTATGCAATTGAAAAGTCTATATATTATTTAAAATCTGATTTCATTTTCTTATAAACATTAAATATTCCACGTAAACACATATTAACCGCTTTATCCACCACTGCAGTATATATACGTCCTCTGTGACTTCATCCAAGCCACTAGGACGTAGATATACGTCTTGGAGCTGAACCAGTTCTGTACAGGATTGGGCTTGCTCCTGTAAACACTTCTGGCCCTAGCTGATGCAGCACTAATTGGTGAAAGGGAATACAGTATATCAGTGGTGCTCAGCAGAGCTCGAATATTCGAGTAGCTCGAATATTCGAGCTCTTTTTCAGCTATTCGAGCTCGGTATTCGAGCTCCGAATAGCTGGAGCTATTCGAATGGGCTATCCGAGTACACTCGAATAGCCCATTCACTATTCGAGCTATTCGAGCAACTCGGCGCTATTCGAGCTCGGTACCGAGCTCGAATAGCGTCATAGCCCAGATTGATGTCCTTAGAGCCAATCAGAGGGCTCCCAGGCCCTCTGACGGCAGCCAATCACAGAGGGGGACCCTGGCCAGCCCCTACCCTATAAATAGCGGCCGCCATGTTACGTTTCTCCATGCTTGCCTGAGACTTGTACAGAGAGAGAGTTGCTCCTTTGTGCTTTGGCTTAGCAAGTGCTCTATTGTGATCATTTACCTAGCGTTTTTGCTCACCTACACCTGCCATATACACCTATATTGTTGTTAGTTAGATAGACATTGTATTTTAGTTAGTAGCTTGTGTGTTACATTAGAGACAGGCAGCTGCTGCAAGCTTACAGGTTTAGGCCTCAGGGGGGCCTTGCCTCTGTGGGCAGCTGTCCTCTGTTTATTTCTCTCATCTATACCAGTATTTCTGCTGTCCTTTACTAATAGTATTGTAGTTATACTGTACTAGGAGTAGGACACTCACTGACTGTCACTGTTTATAGGCTACTAGCTAGCTCCTGCGTGTGTGCACTCACTCACTGTCTGTGTGTACACACACTCTATTTCCTTCTGATTACTGATAGATTATTGTTAGTTAGTTGTACTTACTGTTACTACTTACTCTTACTGTACTAGGAGTCTAGGACACTCAGTCAGACAGTCACTGTGTTCATAGGCTACTAGCTCCTGCGTGCGGTCACTCACTGTCTGAGTGTACACACACCACCCACACTCCATTTCCTTCTGATCGCTGATTGATTATTGTAATTAGTTAGTTCTACTTACTGTTACTACTTACTCTTACTGTACTAGGAGTCTAGGACACTCAGTCACTGTGTTCATAGGCTACTAGCTCCTGCGTGCGGTCACTCACTGTCTGAGTGTACACACACCACCCACACTCCATTTCCTTCTGATCGCTGATTGATTATTGTAATTAGTTAGTTCTACTTACTGTTACTACTTACTCTTACTGTACTAGGAGTCTAGGACACTCAGTCACTGTGTTCATAGGCTACTAGCTCCTGCGTGCGGTCACTCACTGTCTGAGTGTACACACACCACCCACACTCCATTTCCTTCTGATCGCTGATTGATTATTGTAATTAGTTAGTTGTACTTACTGTTACTACTTACTCTTACTGTACTAGGAGTCTAGGACACTCAGTCACTGTGTTCATAGGCTACTAGCTCCTGCGTGCGGTCACTCACTGTCTGAGTGTACACACACCACCCACACTCCATTTCCTTCTGATCGCTGATTGATTATTGTAATTAGTTAGTTGTACTTACTGTTACTACTTACTCTTACTGTACTAGGAGTCTAGGACACTCAGTCACTGTGTTCATAGGCTACTAGCTCCTGCGTGCGGTCACTCACTGTCTGAGTGTACACACACCACCCACACTCCATTTCCTTCTGATCGCTGATTGATTATTGTAATTAGTTAGTTGTACTTACTGTTACTACTTACTCTTACTGTACTAGGAGTCTAGGACACTCAGTCACTGTGTTCATAGGCTACTAGCTCCTGCGTGCGGTCACTCACTGTCTGAGTGTACACACACCACCCACACTCCATTTCCTTCTGATCGCTGATTGATTATTGTAATTAGTTAGTTCTACTTACTGTTACTACTTACTCTTACTGTACTAGGAGTCTAGGACACTCAGTCACTGTGTTCATAGGCTACTAGCTCCTGCGTGCGGTCACTCACTGTCTGAGTGTACACACACCACCCACACTCCATTTCCTTCTGATCGCTGATTGATTATTGTAATTAGTTAGTTCTACTTACTGTTACTACTTACTCTTACTGTACTAGGAGTCTAGGACACTCAGTCACTGTGTTCATAGGCTACTAGCTCCTGCGTGCGGTCACTCACTGTCTGAGTGTACACACACCACCCACACTCCATTTCCTTCTGATCGCTGATTGATTATTGTAATTAGTTAGTTGTACTTACTGTTACTACTTACTCTTACTGTACTAGGAGTCTAGGACACTCAGTCACTGTGTTCATAGGCTACTAGCTCCTGCGTGCGGTCACTCACTGTCTGAGTGTACACACACCACCCACACTCCATTTCCTTCTGATCGCTGATTGATTATTGTAATTAGTTAGTTCTACTTACTGTTACTACTTACTCTTACTGTACTAGGAGTCTAGGACACTCAGTCACTGTGTTCATAGGCTACTAGCTCCTGCGTGCGGTCACTCACTGTCTGAGTGTACACACACCACCCACACTCCATTTCCTTCTGATCGCTGATTGATTATTGTAATTAGTTAGTTCTACTTACTGTTACTACTTACTCTTACTGTACTAGGAGTCTAGGACACTCAGTCACTGTGTTCATAGGCTACTAGCTCCTGCGTGCGGTCACTCACTGTCTGAGTGTACACACACCACCCACACTCCATTTCCTTCTGATCGCTGATTGATTATTGTAATTAGTTAGTTCTACTTACTGTTACTACTTACTCTTACTGTACTAGGAGTCTAGGACACTCAGTCACTGTGTTCATAGGCTACTAGCTCCTGCGTGCGGTCACTCACTGTCTGAGTGTACACACACCACCCACACTCCATTTCCTTCTGATCGCTGATTGATTATTGTAATTAGTTAGTTCTACTTACTGTTACTACTTACTCTTACTGTACTAGGAGTCTAGGACACTCAGTCACTGTGTTCATAGGCTACTAGCTCCTGCGTGCGTGCACTCACTGTCTGAGTGTACACACACCACCCACACTCCATTTCCTTCTGATCGCTGATTGATTATTGTAATTAGTTAGTTGTACTTACTGTTACTACTTACTCTTACTGTACTAGGAGTCTAGGACACTCAGTCACTGTGTTCATAGGCTACTAGCTCCTGCGTGCGGTCACTCACTGTCTGAGTGTACACACACCACCCACACTCCATTTCCTTCTGATCGCTGATTGATTATTGTAATTAGTTAGTTCTACTTACTGTTACTACTTACTCTTACTGTACTAGGAGTCTAGGACACTCAGTCACTGTGTTCATAGGCTACTAGCTCCTGCGTGCGGTCACTCACTGTCTGAGTGTACACACACCACCCACACTCCATTTCCTTCTGATCGCTGATTGATTATTGTAATTAGTTAGTTCTACTTACTGTTACTACTTACTCTTACTGTACTAGGAGTCTAGGACACTCAGTCACTGTGTTCATAGGCTACTAGCTCCTGCGTGCGGTCACTCACTGTCTGAGTGTACACACACCACCCACACTCCATTTCCTTCTGATCGCTGATTGATTATTGTAATTAGTTAGTTGTACTTACTGTTACTACTTACTCTTACTGTACTAGGAGTCTAGGACACTCAGTCACTGTGTTCATAGGCTACTAGCTCCTGCGTGCGGTCACTCACTGTCTGAGTGTACACACACCACCCACACTCCATTTCCTTCTGATCGCTGATTGATTATTGTAATTAGTTAGTTGTACTTACTGTTACTACTTACTCTTACTGTACTAGGAGTCTAGGACACTCAGTCACTGTGTTCATAGGCTACTAGCTCCTGCGTGCGGTCACTCACTGTCTGAGTGTACACACACCACCCACACTCCATTTCCTTCTGATCGCTGATTGATTATTGTAATTAGTTAGTTCTACTTACTGTTACTACTTACTCTTACTGTACTAGGAGTCTAGGACACTCAGTCACTGTGTTCATAGGCTACTAGCTCCTGCGTGCGGTCACTCACTGTCTGAGTGTACACACACCACCCACACTCCATTTCCTTCTGATCGCTGATTGATTATTGTAATTAGTTAGTTCTACTTACTGTTACTACTTACTCTTACTGTACTAGGAGTCTAGGACACTCAGTCACTGTGTTCATAGGCTACTAGCTCCTGCGTGCGGTCACTCACTGTCTGAGTGTACACACACCACCCACACTCCATTTCCTTCTGATCGCTGATTGATTATTGTAATTAGTTAGTTGTACTTACTGTTACTACTTACTCTTACTGTACTAGGAGTCTAGGACACTCAGTCACTGTGTTCATAGGCTACTAGCTCCTGCGTGCGGTCACTCACTGTCTGAGTGTACACACACCACCCACACTCCATTTCCTTCTGATCGCTGATTGATTATTGTAATTAGTTAGTTCTACTTACTGTTACTACTTACTCTTACTGTACTAGGAGTCTAGGACACTCAGTCACTGTGTTCATAGGCTACTAGCTCCTGCGTGCGGTCACTCACTGTCTGAGTGTACACACACCACCCACACTCCATTTCCTTCTGATCGCTGATTGATTATTGTAATTAGTTAGTTCTACTTACTGTTACTACTTACTCTTACTGTACTAGGAGTCTAGGACACTCAGTCACTGTGTTCATAGGCTACTAGCTCCTGCGTGCGGTCACTCACTGTCTGAGTGTACACACACCACCCACACTCCATTTCCTTCTGATCGCTGATTGATTATTGTAATTAGTTAGTTCTACTTACTGTTACTACTTACTCTTACTGTACTAGGAGTCTAGGACACTCAGTCACTGTGTTCATAGGCTACTAGCTCCTGCGTGCGTGCACTCACTGTCTGAGTGTACACACACTAAATTTACTTGTGATTACTACTGATTATTGTAACTGCTAGTTGTACTTCCTGACTGTTACTACTTACTTACTGTACTAGGGGACACTCACTCAGTCACCTCACCAACCAACCCACTCCATTAAAGTACCCCACTTTTCACCCGCCCTTTTACAAAACTTTTGTCTATACGCCCAAAACATTTAAGATGTCTGGAAGTGGCAGCCAGCGCGGTTTGGGCAAGGGGAAGGGCAGCAAGGGAATCAGGAGGAGAGGGAGCAGCATTGTGGCAAGCCGCGGCCGCGGGCGCGCCACCATGCACAGTTCCGCAGCAGCAGCAGCAGCGTCAGTGGCTAACATTCCTCCCATAGCCACTGGCCGTGGACGCCTTGGGCGCCGCCCAGCAGGAGCATCTGCAACTCACGCTGCAGAGACACAGCAGCAGCAGCGTGTAGCACCTGCTCCGATTTTCCTCCAGCCGGGTCGGAAACGTCCCATTGAGGAAAAGGATGCAGACACTGTGGTGCAACTCATGACGGAGGATGAGCAGCCCGCCATCAGCTCTGCATCCGAGGCCTCCACCCTCACCACCACCACCACCACCACCCCTGTTCGCAGCAGCCGCCCAGCAGGGTCTGGGGAGGAGGCCAGTTCACCGTCAGTCGCCGACCTCTCATTCAGCACTCTTTTGACCCCAGGCATGATGAGTCAATTGTCTGCTGTTGTTGGCGATTTTGAGGAGGAGATGCTGATGGGCACTTTGGGGGATGAGGGATTGGACAGCAAGACTGTGGCGACAGTCAAGCAGCCCATCCATGCATCAGGAGAGGAGTTTGGGGGGTCATCATCCCAGCAGGACATGTTTGAGGAGGGGGAGGATGATGTTGATGACCCGGTGACAGACAGAGACTGGGTGCCACCACCTCCAGGGGATGTCGTCCTCAGCAGCTCGGAGGAGGAGGAGGATGCGCTTGTGGGCCTTGCAAGGAGGCGCATCATTGCAAGCATTGGCAGCGACCCACAGCCTGCTGGTGTCTCAGGCTCAGCAGCAGCAGCAGCAGCATCAGCCAGTACCACCACCAGCCGCACCCAAGCCCCCCCCACAACCACCACAGGGAGACAGGCAGCAGCGCTTCCATGCCGTAGGGGGATGTTTCTGTCACCAATCTGGCGCTTTTTCACCATGCCCACTGTGTACAGCAAGTACGCCACTTGCAACCACTGTCAGCGGAAGTTGAGCAGAGGTGCAGACCCCTTAAAGTTCAGCACCAGCTCGCTGATCAACCACCTTGCGGCTAAACATTTCCACCAGCATGAGGAGTTCCAGAGGCTGAAGGCATCTGGTGCTGGCAGTGGCACCACACCCATCACTGCACAGCCTTCAGCAGCAGCAACAGCAGCCACCCGCCCTCCTGCTCCTCCAGCAGCACCAGCAGGAGTGCGGAAACGCACTGCTCCTCCCCCCTCTGCAACTCCTGCCGCCGACACTGAGGCCTGTTCTGGCAGCCAGTCCTCAGTGGCCTCCTCCGCTGTGTCTGGTGATTCCCGTGTCAGCAAAAGGCCACGCCAGAGCCTTTTGAGCGAGTCCTTCCAGGGGGTGGTTAGGGCTCTGCCTCCCAGCAGCCGTCGCGTGCGGCAGCTGAACGGCTTGCTGGCACGGGCCATGTGCTCCCAACTCCTGCCGTACACGCTCGTGCAGGAGGGGAGCGACATGCGGGCGCTGCTTGCTTGTGCAGCCCCAGACTGGCAGCTCCCCAGCAGACACTTTTTCTCCCGCAAGGCCATTCCAGCACTGCACCGCTTTGTGATGGCCAATGTGGAGCGAGGGCTGGAGCACGCGGTTGGTGAAAGGGTCCACGTCACCATGGACTCCTGGAGCAGCCGCTTCGGGACAGGCCGCTACCTGTCCTTCACTGTCCACTGGGTCAGCTTGGTGGAAGGGGGTGAGGATGGGAGAGCAGCAGCGGGCACAGCAGCAGCAGCAGCAGCAACACAGTGGGTGGTGCCACCCCGCAGGGTCAGGGGAACTGCAGCGGGTTCCTCCGATCCTCTGCCATCCTCCGCCACACCTGGCCAAACCCCCCGCCTCAGCAGCAGCGTGAAGGCCCGCCACTGCCAAGCGCTGCTGCACTTGGTCAGCCTTGGCAAGACCAAGCTGACGGCAGCCCACGTGTTGGCCAAACTCCAGGAGCAGGAGAGGATTTGGCTGACCCCCAGAGGCCTCAGAGTCGGAGAGGTGGTGTCCGACAATGGGGCCAATCTGGTTGCTGCCATAGACAGGGGAAACCTGACCCACATCCCCTGTCTTGCCCACGTGCTGAACCTGGTGGTGCAGAAGTTCCTGCGCACCTACCAGGGGATGGGCGAACTGCTGGAAACGGCAAGGAATGTTGTGCGTCACTTCCGGCGCTCGGCTGCAGCCTGTGCGAGCCTGGAAGACGTGCAAAAGGAGCTGGATCTGCCACGCCATCGGCTGATCATTGACGTTCCGACTCGCTGGAACTCCACCCTGGCGATGTTGGAGCGTATGGTTGAACAGAGGCACGCTGTCAACCAGTACCTTGCCCTGGCCACTGTTTCCGCAGCTCGGAGAAGGGACAAGACCAGCAACATCCCGTCCATCGTCCCCGATGATGACTGGAGGCACATGCAGCAGGTGTGCTTTGTGCTGGCTCCCTTCCTGCAGGCCACAAACATGGTGAGCAGGGACCATGCTATGGTCTGCGAGTGGGTGCCCCTGGTTTCTCTGCTGAACAGGGCCCTCGATGGTTTGCTGGAACAGGGAGCGGCAGCCTTGGACCAGCAGGAGCGGCAACCAGCTGCGCAGTCCACCTCTGAGGGGGAGGAGGAGGAGGACTTGGTGGAGGTCCCTGACCTGGCTGCTGATGAGGGGGATCAGCACAGCGCAGCTGAGTTGGTGCGGGGGTGGAGAGAGGATGAGGCGGCAGAGGAGGAGGATGAGGACAGCACTGACGTCGATGTGCCAGCAGACGTGGCCCGCCTCTTCCCAATGGCAGCGCACATGCTGGCGTGCCTGCGCAGGGACCCCAGGGTGATCCAGATGAAGCAGAGGGAGGACATCTGGATCAGCATGATGTTGGACCCACGCCTCAAGGGGAAGTTGAGCCAGTTCCTGCCGCCTGCAGGAGGAGACCCAGCGCAACAAATAAGGAGCTTGCAGCAGGCCCTTGTTGAGCGCTTGGAGGAAGCCTTCCCCCAGCCTTCCACCCCCACTGTCCAGCAGCCAGCACAGAGGCAGCAGCAGGTGCCTGCATCCAGCAGCAGCAAGCGCCCCACAGACCTGCTGTCTCTCAGCCACGAGCTCTACAGGACTGTAGAGGCTCCGGCAGCAGTGACTAGAGAGGAGATGCATGCAGCAGCATCCTCCTCCGGTCACAGCCAGCGCCTGACCCGCATGGTGGCTGACTACATGGGGTCGTACAGCGGGCTTGACAGCGATGCCCCTGTTGATCCCATGGAGTATTGGGTCAAGCGCATGGAGATCTGGAGCGAGCTAGCGCAGTACGCCCTGGAAGTGCTGTCCTGCCCCCCTTCCAGCGTGCTGTCCGAGCGCTGCTTCAGTGCAGCTGGTGGCGTGGTCACCGAGAAACGCTCACGTCTGTCTCACAAGTCTGTGGACAGACTGACGTTTCTCAAGATGAACCAGGCGTGGGTGGAAGGCGAGTTCCTGGCCCCTGTTGTCGGCGAGAGGGGGACATGAACTGGCTGCCGGAACCATCGTTAATGTGCCTTACCACCCTTTACCACCTCCTGGCTCCTGCTCACTAAGCCAGCCTGGTTCACTTTGACTATTACGTCGCCTGCAGCCACACATTTTACACCTACAGTGGGCTGCTGTGTACTGCCCTTCTGCTGTCTGTCTGTGTTTCCCACTGCCAGGGTACACAGAATGACCTTCTTCTGCTGCCACTCTGCCACCAGCTATTACGTCAAACAATAGCTATATTGGTTGCAAAACCGAAACCAAACAAACCATTAAAAAAAAAAAAGGTTTAATTTTTCTGAGGTGCCCGGGTTGAAAACTGTGTTGTTCCAGTTGTGTATTGGACACAATGTGGGCTGCACGACCGCTGTCTGGGACCTCCTGTTGTGTTTATTTACGGCCCTGGTATCACCGCTAGGTACCAGGGCTATTATGTCACGCTGCCTACCTGCTGCCACACTCACACTGCTCCTCCATACCTCCTCCTGCTGCTGCTGCTGCTGTCTGTCTGTGTTTCCCACTGCCAGGGTACACAGATGATTTACCTTCTGCTGCCACTCTGCCACCAGCTATTACGTCAAACAATAGCTGCTCGCCTACTCCTCCATTCCTCCTCCTGCTGCTGCTGTCTGTCTGTGTTTCCCACTGCCAGGGTACACAGAATTACCTTCTTCTGCTGCCACTCTGCCACCAGCTATTACGTCCAAAAATAGCTAAATTGGTTGTAAAACCAAAAACCAAAAAACCATTAAAAAAAAAAAAGGTTTAATTTTTCTGAGGTGCCCGGGTTGAAAACTGTGTTGTCCCAGTTGTGTATTGGACACAATGTGGGCTGCACGACCGCTGTCTGGGACCTCCTGTTGTGTTTATTTACGGCCCTGGTATCACCGCTAGGTACCAGGGCTATTATGTCACGCTGCCTACCTGCTGCCACACTCACACTACTCCTCCATTCCTCCTGCTGCTGCTGTCTGTCTGTGTTTCCCACTGCCAGGGTACACAGAATTACCTTCTGCTGCCACACTGCCACCAGCTATTACGTCAAACAATAGCTGCTCACATAATTACTCTCCTCCATTCCTCCTCCTGCTGCTGCTGCTGTCTGTCTGTGTTTCCCACCGCCAGGGTACACAGATTTACCTTCTGCTGCCACTCTGCCACCAGCTATTACGTCAAAAAATAGCTATATATCTGTGTAATTGGTTGTAAAACCAAAACTACAAAACCATTACAAAAAAAGGTTTAATTTTTCTGAGGTGCCCGGGTTGAAAACTGTGTTGTCCCAGTTGTGTATTGGACACAATGTGGGCTGCACGACCGCTGTCTGGGACCTCCTGTTGTGTTTATTTACAGCCATGGTATCACCGCTAGGTACCAGGGCTATTATGTCACGCTGCCTGCCTCATTGACTGCATGCTGCCACACACTCATCCTCCTCCTCCTGCTGCTAAATTTACCTCCTGCTGTCTGTGTGTTTCCACTGCCAGGGAGCACATACAATGGCGCTTCCAACATGCGTGCGCCACCAGCTATTTGTTGTTACGCTCAAAAATAGCTGCATTTCTTTAAAAAAAAAAAAAATGAAAAGAGAAATAAGTGACGAAGAAGACGATATAGAAGAAGATGAAGAAGATGAAGAAGAAGATGAAGATGAAGAAGATGAAGAAGAAGATGAAGAAGAAGATGAAGAAGAAGATGAAGAAGAAGATGAAGAAGAAGATGAAGAAGAAGATGAAGAAGAAGATGAAGAAGAAGATGAAGAAGAAGATGAAGAAGAAGAAGATGAAGAAGAAGAAGATGAAGAAGAAGAAGATGAAGAAGAAGAAGATGAAGAAGAAGAAGATGAAGAAGAAGAAGATGAAGAAGAAGAAGATGAAGAAGAAGAAGATGAAGAAGAAGAAGATGAAGAAGAAGAAGATGAAGAAGAAGAAGATGAAGAAGAAGAAGATGAAGAAGAAGAAGATGAAGAAGAAGAAGATGAAGAAGAAGAAGATGAAGAAGAAGAAGATGAAGAAGAAGAAGATGAAGAAGAAGAAGATGAAGAAGAAGAAGATGAAGAAGAAGAAGATGAAGAAGAAGATGAAGATGAAGAAGATGAAGATGAAGAAGATGAAGAAGATGAAGAAGATGAAGATGAAGATGAAGATGAAGAAGATGAAGAAGAAGATGAAGAAGAAGATGAAGAAGAAGATGAAGATGAAGAAGATGAAGATGAAGAAGATGAAGAAGAAGATGAAGATGAAGAAGATGAAGAAGAAGATGAAGAAGAAGATGAAGAAGAAGATGAAGATGAAGAAGATGAAGATGAAGAAGATGAAGATGAAGAAGATGAAGAAGAAGATGAAGAAGATGAAGATGAAGAAGATGAAGAAGAAGATGAAGAAGATGAAGATGAAGAAGATGAAGATGAAGAAGATGAAGAAGAAGATGAAGAAGATGAATATGAAGAAGATGAAGAAGATGAAGAAGAAGATGAAGAAGATGAAGATGAAGAAGATGAAGATGAAGAAGATGAAGAAGATGAAGATGAAGAAGATGAAGAAGAAGATGAAGAAGAAGATGAAGAAGATGAAGAAGAAGATGAAGAAGAAGAAGAAGATGAAGAAGAAGAAGAAGAAGAAGAAGATGAAGAAGAAGATGAAGAAGAAGATGAAGAAGAAGATGAAGAAGAAGATGAAGAAGAAGATGAAGAAGAAGATGAAGAAGAAGATGAAGAAGAAGAAGAAGATGAAGAAGAAGAAGAAGATGAAGATGAAGAAGATGAAGAAGAAGATGAAGAAGAAGATGAAGAAGAAGATGAAGAAGAAGATGAAGAAGAAGATGAAGAAGAAGATGAAGAAGAAGATGAAGAAGAAGATGAAGAAGAAGATGAAGAAGAAGATGAAGAAGAAGAAGATGAAGAAGAAGAAGATGAAGAAGAAGAAGATGAAGAAGAAGAAGATGAAGAAGAAGATGAAGATGAAGAAGATGAAGATGAAGAAGATGAAGAAGAAGATGAAGAAGATGAAGATGAAGAAGATGAAGAAGATGAAGAAGAAGATGAAGATGAAGAAGATGAAGAAGAAGATGAAGAAGAAGATGAAGAAGAAGATGAAGATGAAGAAGATGAAGATGAAGAAGATGAAGAAGAAGATGAAGAAGATGAAGATGAAGAAGATGAAGAAGAAGATGAAGAAGATGAAGATGAAGAAGATGAAGATGAAGAAGATGAAGAAGAAGATGAAGAAGATGAATATGAAGAAGATGAAGATGAAGAAGATGAAGAAGAAGATGAAGAAGATGAATATGAAGAAGATGAAGAAGATGAAGAAGAAGATGAAGAAGATGAAGATGAAGAAGATGAAGAAGATGAAGATGAAGAAGATGAAGATGAAGAAGATGAAGAAGATGAAGAAGAAGATGAAGAAGATGAAGAAGAAGATGAAGAAGAAGATGAAGAAGAAGAAGAAGATGAAGAAGAAGAAGAAGAAGAAGAAGAAGATGAAGAAGATGAAGATGAAGATGAAGAAGATGAAGATGAAGAAGATGAAGAAGAAGATGAAGAAGATGAAGAAGATGAAGAAGAAGATGAAGAAGATGAAGAAGAAGAAGAAGAAGAAGATGAAGAAGATGAAGAAGATGAAGAAGATGAAGAAGAAGATGAAGAAGATGAAGAAGATGAAGATGAAGAAGAAGATGAAGAAGATGAAGATGAAGAAGATGAAGAAGAAGATGAAGAAGATGAAGATGAAGAAGATGAAGATGAAGAAGATGAAGATGAAGAAGATGAAGAAGATGAAGAAGATGAAGATGAAGAAGATGAAGATGAAGAAGATGAAGAAGATGAAGAAGAAGATGAAGAAGATGAAGAAGAAGATGAAGAAGAAGATGAAGAAGAAGAAGAAGATGAAGAAGAAGAAGAAGAAGAAGAAGATGAAGAAGATGAAGATGAAGAAGATGAAGAAGATGAAGATGAAGAAGATGAAGAAGAAGATGAAGAAGATGAAGAAGATGAAGAAGAAGATGAAGAAGATGAAGAAGAAGAAGAAGAAGAAGATGAAGAAGATGAAGAAGATGAAGAAGATGAAGAAGAAGATGAAGAAGATGAAGAAGATGAAGATGAAGAAGAAGATGAAGAAGATGAAGATGAAGAAGATGAAGAAGAAGATGAAGAAGATGAAGATGAAGAAGATGAAGATGAAGAAGATGAAGATGAAGAAGATGAAGAAGATGAAGAAGATGAAGAAGAAGAAGAAGAAGATGAAGAAGATGAAGAAGATGAAGAAGAAGATGAAGAAGATGAAGAAGAAGAAGAAGAAGATGAAGAAGAAGAAGAAGATGAAGAAGAAGAAGAAGATATAGAAGAAGAAGAAGAAGATATAGAAGATAAAGAAGAAGAAGAAGAAGAAGAAGTATATACAGTACTGAACAAAATTCTGGACACAACTTCTCTTTTCACCTTTTTTTTTTTTTAAAGGAACATCCCCACATAATCACTTGCTGTTGTCACTTGGAAAAAAATATGTTTCTTGCATCATTAACCCTCAAAACAAGTGTTGGGAAGCTATTTAAGGCCAATTCGAATAGTCAGCTCGAATAGTTAGCTCGAATACCGACTCAAATAGTGAGCTCGAAGTCCGAGGTCGAATCGAAAAGTAAAAATTATTCGACTCGAATATTCGACTGACCTCGAATAATTTACTATTCGAATTCGACCAAACTCGAATTTTAAAAAGGGGTGGTTTCCTGAACCAATACGATTGATTTTTACCATTAAAAATACTTTTATTTTCTCAGTTCATAGTGAAAAATGCACACTGTAGCATTATTTCAGAATCAAATATCTTCACCATAAACTCTGATAGAAACATAATCTAAGTTTTGTGATAAGCGGTAGCAATAGCTAAACAAAATTTGTGTTTTTTTATCTACAGTAGTGCTTTTTATTTATAAACTGGAATTGATAAAACTGAGAAATAATGTGGTTTTTTTTCATAATTTTTTCCTCTTTTTCCCATTAAAATACATAGAAAACAAAATCGTTTGAGGGAAAGAATGCCATGCAATGAAAGCCTAGTTTGTCTTGAAAAAAACAATAAATATTTCATTTAGGTGTCATAAGTAGGGATAAAGTTATTGCTGATTAAAGGGAACCTTAACTCTAAAAAAAGAGTTTTACTTACCTGGGGCATCTACCAGCCCCCTGCAGCCATCCTGTGCCCTCGCAGTCACTCATGGCTCCTTTGGTCCCCCGCTGCTAGCTAGTTTCGTTTTTGACGACTGGGAGTCGGCCGGCTGCCATACGTACGTTTTTACGCATTCCTGCTGGTGCATGAAGCTATTGCAGACATCAATAAGTACATTTTACGCATTACGGGTGTAATGCGTAAAATTTTATGTACTTGTTGATGTCTGCAATAGCTTCCTGCACCAGCAGGAATGCGTAAAAACGTACGCATGGCAGCTGGCCGACACCCAGTCGGCAAAAACGAAACTAGCTGGCAGCGGGGGACCAGAGGAGCCATGAGTGACTGCGAGGGCATAGGATGGCTGCAGGGGGCTGGTAAATGCCCCAGGTAAGTAAAACTCTTTTTTTTAATTTTTTTTTTAGAGTTAAGGTTCCATTTAATTAGGGAATGCAAAATTTGCATAATTTTGGAATTATTTGCATCTTTCTGACCATTCCTATACACCATGCTGTTATCTGCAGGGCTGTGGAGTCGATACAAAAATCATCCGACTCCAACTCTGACTCCTCAGTTTATAAAACCACCAACTCGGACTCCGTCTCCAGATAGCCAAATTTGCTCTGACTGCTCGACTCCTTAGTGTAATATTTACCAGGGCTGTGGAGTTGGTATGAAAATCATCTGACTGACTCTTATGAAACTCATCTGACTCAGTTTTATGAAACCTCTGACTCCAGGTACCCAAAATTTCTCTGACTCTGACTCCAACTCCACAGCCCTGGTTATCTGTCACAGCACATATTTCGATGCAGTTGTAGCATGTTATGTCAGCACACGTGGGTGATCACTTACAGGCCACCTGCAGGGTGGTGGGCTCAGAGGAGTCCAGCACTCGCTTGCGCTGCTGGGCCCCTCCGCCTGACATCACAGCACAGATCTTCTGACGAAGTTTCTCTTCCCAGTTGTTGAATCTGATTGGCTCGTTGGCGATGCCCCTGCCCCGCATCTGCTGCTCCAAGGCGGCCAACTTGACTTTCACAACTCGCCGGCAGTCGCCATAACGCTTTTTGCACACCTCGATGGTCCTGTAGGTGGAGGCTACGCTGTTGACATGGTTGGCAACATCCTCCCACAGCTGCCTTTTCCGTGCGGCGCTGCCCCTCACGGCAGAGTAGCCACACAGGTCCTTATAATGGCTAAGGACCCCCGCCACCAGCGCCTCGTTCTCCTCCTCGTTGAAGCGCTGCCCACGCTGGCGCTCCTCCTCCATACAGATCGGGTCCACCCTCTTTATCTTCCGATGGAACTGCTGCCGGTCCCGAAAGCCAAAGTGGTGCCAGCCTCCCCTCCTCCTCTTCCCTCCTCGGCGGTACCCAGCGCCCCTCTCTGCCTCACTCAGCGATCCACTGTTGCCATATTTGTGTAACTGCCTTGCTCCCCGTCCTCTGGCCTGCTGGACGCTCCCCCGCACTGAAGAAAATGACAACACACAAAGGAAGATGTCAGTTACTAACGAATAATCAAAGGTTATAAACAGACTTTTAAATCGGATTTACATAAAGAAAACCTCAGGGCACTCTTTTTGAGCACTCAGACTTTACAGGATACCAGAGGTGAACTCTTTTGTACAAACGGAGGCTCCAGGCATGCATACCTCCCCACTTTGAAATGAGAAAGAGGGACACTTAAGCCACGCCCCTGCCACACCCCTGATCACACCCCTAGTGACCCATACCATAAAAATTTCCTAAGGGAAATATGTTGTTTAATAGTTCAAACCACACTGGTCCTTTCTATGCTCGTTCATTTTCCTTCATATTAACATTTTAAAATTAGTAATATATCAATTTAAAGGATGGGGATAAAGTTTAGAGTCAATCAAACAAATTTTTTAGTAGAGAAATATCAATATTTACATAGAAATAGGGACAAAGTCCTGATAGAGGGACAAGTGAGGAGGAAAGAGGGACAGGGCTCCTAAAGAGGGACTGTCCCTCCAAAAGAGGGACAGTTGGGAGCTATGGGCATGTATGTGCAGGGGTCCTTTTGCCCACCGGTCCCCCGTCCCACCTCCATTCCCTTGTAAAAGCCCACATAAGTGTGGCAAGTCGGCCAGGTCGTGCACTACTGTGCATGCGCGGGCCCGACGGTGTGCGTTGTTGTCAATGCTCCTACGGCCGGGAGCTCTCTGCACATGTGCACTATCTTGCCACTCATAGTGCTCATGTGCAGAGCACGACCATGGATGTAGGGCGCCGGGCCCGCGCTTGCGCAGTAGTGTAAGACCTGGCCAACTTGGCACATTCATGGGGATTTTACAAGTGAACAGAGGGGGCGGAGCGGTGGGCATGAGGACTCCTGCACACACAGTGGGTTGCAAAAGTATTCAGCCCCCTTGAAGTTTTCCACATTTTGTCACATTACTGCCACAAACATGAATCAATTTTATTGAAATTCCACATGAAAGACCAATACAAAGTGGTGTACACATGAGAAGTGGAACGAAAATCATACATGATTCCAAACATTTTTTACAAATCAATAACTGCAAAGTGGGGTGTGTGTAATTATTCAGCCCCCTGAGTCAATACTTTGTAGAACCACCTTTTGCTGCAATTACAGCTGCCAGTCTTTTAGGGTATGTCTCTACCAGCTTTGCACATCTAGAGACTGAAATCCTTGCCCATTCTTCTTTGCAAAACAGCTCCAGCTCAGTCAGATTAGATGGACAGCGTTTGTGAACAGCAGTTTTCAGATCTTGCCACAGATTCTCGATTGGATTTAGATCTGGACTTTGACTGGGCCATTCTAACACATGGATATGTTTTGTTTTAAACCATTCCATTGTTGCTCTGGCTTTATGTTTAAGGTTGTTGTCCTGCTGGAAGGTGAACCTCCGCCCCTGTCTCAAGTCTTTTGCAGACTCCAAGAGGTTTTCTTCCAAGATTGCCCTGTATTTGGCTCCATCCATCTTCCCATCAACTCTGACCAGCTTCCCTGTCCCTGCTGAAGAGATGCACCCCCCGAGCATGATGCTGCCACCACATTTGACAGTGGAGATGGTGTGTTCAGAGTGATGTGCAGTGTTAGTTTTCTGCCACACATAGAGTTTTGCATTTTGGCCAAAAAGTTAAATTTTGGTCTCATCTAACCAGAGGGCCTTAGTTCTACCACGTTTGCTGTGTCCCCCACATGGCTTGTGGCAAACTGCAAACGGGACTTCTTATGCTTTTCTGTTAACAATGGCTTTCTTCTTGCCACTCTTCCATAAAGGCCAACTTTGTGCAGTGCACGACTAATAGTTGTCTTGTGGACAGATTCCCCCACCTGAGCTGTAGATCTCTGCAGCTCGTCCAGAGTCACCATGGGCCTCTTGACTGCATTTCTGATCAGCGCTCTCCTTGTTCGGCTAGTGAGTTTAGGTGGATGGCCTTGTCTTGGGGTAGGTTTACAGTTGTGCCATACTCCTTCCATTTCTGAATGATCGCTTGAACAGTGCTCTGTGGGATGTTCAAGGCTTTGGAAGTCTTTTTGTAGCCTAAACCTGCTTTAAATTTCTCAATAACTTTATCTGACCTGTCTGGTGTGTTCTTTGGACTTCATGGTGTTGTTGCTCCCAATATTCTCTTAGACAACCTCTGAGGCCGTCACAGAGCAGCTGCATTTGTACTGACACTAGATTACACACAGGTGCACTCTATTTAGTCATTAGCACTCATCAGGCAATGTACACCACTTTGTATTGGTCTTTCACATGGAATTTCAATAAAATTGATTTATGTTTGTGGCAGTAATGTGACAAAACGTGGAAAACTTCAAGGGGGCCGAATACTTTTGCAAGCCACTGTACATGCCTGGAGCCTCTGTTTGTACAAAGGAGTTTGTCATGGGTATCCCATAAAGTTGTAGTAAGAGGTATGTAAAGGCCGCCATCTGTATTTCCTTTTAACCAATGCTAATTGCCTGGCAGTCCTGAGGATACTCTGGTTCTAATAGATTAAGCCACTGACACACAATGAGGACACAGATCAGGTGCTCTGACCACACTGAGGGCTGCAACCCACTAGAGCGATTTTGTGAGCGTTTAAGGAGCGATTCAAAACACGAACGATTTCCCTAAACGCTCAGCTAATGTTAATGGATGGGCCAAATTCCACTGGAGCGATTGCGATTATTAAATCACAAAATGCAGAACATGCAGCATTTTTAGCGTTTACCGTTTCTGCAATGTAAAGTATATAAGCGCTGGCGTAATCGCTCGTCAAAACCTACACAGAGCGATTTTGCTAGTGTTTTGAACCAATTTTTTGATTGAAGCATTACAGTTGGTACTGGAATTTAATTGTTTTGTTTTTGATGGACGTTTTTACCGCCAGACCAGGGGCACGTCGATGGGAGCATCTTGCGCTCCGGCCTACGCCTGTCTCCATCTGGGCTGGTGGGAGCGTCAGGATGTGTACCCCATGGACCTCTTTCAGAGGCATGTTGGCCTCTGGCCGAGGTTCATTGATGACGTGCTCCTGGTCTGGCGGGGGACCAAAGAGCAACTGAATATTTTCATCTGAGAATTAGCCCAGAATGGGAGGAATTTACGTTTTACGCATTAATCCAATTTAAAGGAATTATCCTTTCTGGATCTGAAGATCCGTAAAGAGGGTGAGAGGCTAATAACGTCCACATATAGAAAGATTACGGCTGGAAACACCTTGCTCCATTATAGTAGTCATCATTTAATTGCACAAAGACGCGCAGTACCTGGTGGACAATTTCATAGACTACGTAGAAATTGTACTTTGGAAATTGATTTTTTGAAAGAGGGGGAGGAGTTGAGCAAACGTTTGAGAGATAGAGGTTAACCCAGGCATGGGCAAACTTGGCCCTCCAGCTGTTAAGGAACTACAAGTCCCAAAATGCATTGCTGGAGTCTGACAGCCACAGTCTTGACTCATAAAGGCAAATGCATTGTGGGACTTGTAGTTCCGTAACAGCTGGAGGGCCGAGTTTGCCCATGCCTGGGTTAACCCAAAGATTTAGTAGATCAGGAATTTCAAAAAGCTAGAGAAAAAAGAAGGAAAGATATGTTATTGGGAAATAGAAAGCAGAAGCCAAGTGGACCAATTTGATTTATCACACATGACCAATATTGATTGTGGGTTGTCCATTTTTGCATAGGCTGGAAGCTGGGTGATCTGGACAGACCAATAACAATCTGCGGTCAGTGGTAAAAACAACATGAATCTCATTGTGCTGATCCATGATTTTAGAAATGGTTTTATGTATGAAACTTCTTGTTTGATCTTTGTTATGGTGAAATTTTTCACGCAATACAATTTGGAATTTTTTGATGCATATGTTGATGTTGATGGGTATGTTTTTGTTGTAAAGGCCGTACAAAATACGCCTTTAATATTAACTACAGAAACCCTCCAAGTTACTACCGGCCGTGCTGCCTCAAATCCTCCCTAAAAGATGCTGATCTTTTCCATTGTTTATTGGGATGTAGTAATATAGCTATATTTTGGACTAAAGTCGAAAGGTAAATACTGTACTTACTCTCTATAAATATAGGATCACCTTGACTCCTCAATTATGTCTGTTCAATTTTTCCAAATTCGCAGACATTAATACACAGGAACAGACATCAAATCAATTTTAGTGCACATAACACTTATAGTATCTCGAAAGGTTATATACAACAAGTGGATATACCCCAGTAAACCAGTCACAAATGTGCATAGGGGAAAAAAAATATATATTTTTTGATATTTGGAAACATTTTATTATTAGTACTTTTGACACTGTAGAAATGCAAAATATTATGAAATCATTTCAGGGTACTCCATGGTATTTACAGAGGGAAATAGCAGGGAATCTGGGCAAGTTGAGAGCATAGATGGTAGATTCATAACGAGCAACATCGACAAAGTATCAAATTATTTAATAGAGTGGGATAATTAGCTTTTTAAATCTTTCCAGATATATAATGTTATGTTTTGAATTATATACAAGACGGTGATAGGGATGGGAGGAGGAAGGGTTATGAAGGGGGGGGAGTGAGATAAACAATGGTGGTCAATACTCGACAACATATTGTACTCGATGAAAATTAACATTATTGTGTTAATGTGATATGTTTATTATTTCTGTCTCCTGAACTGGAAATTTTGTAAATTTGACTAACTCTCTATAAAAAAAAAAAAAAAAAAAGAAGAAGAAGTGCGCCGTGGTGAGCCTTGCAACATAACCAATAGGACGCGTGCAAGTTGTTTGGAATGCAGGGCGGACGGCAGAATTATGGGTAATTAACCCCTTGTAATCCAGCCGCTCAGCTGCAAAAATTAAGGCTCATTTGAATCACGAGTAAGCACTCATGATTTCTCGTGAGCCCACCGCTGCTCCTAGGAGTGTAAGGGGGGCTGAAAGAGACCAAAAAGCCTCCTTACTCAAATGTTAAGCAAAACAGAAATGTGCCTTCTTAAAACAGAAGGTATTTGTGATTATTCAGGTTGGAGTGAGCATATGATGTCTTCCACAATACATCACTGCTGAAGATCAAGATAAAGAGATGATTGTCTTGTTTCTCTACAGTGACTCGGGCATTATGGTGTCATGTTAGACAAAGAGAAGGATTTGCAGAAAAATAACGTTTAGCATTTATGAACTTCTCCAATCTGATAAGGGAAGTAAGTAGAAGCTGCGGCTTGGAAACAAAGCATTCTCACTGTCAGCAGATCTATACACTGCGCCAATCCTACCAGACTTCCCTGCAGATACTAATGCCTGTACACACTTCCAATCACTGACCAATTTCCCCACCTCCCTGTAGTATGAGGCACCTTCCACACAGGGGTGGTGCTTTAAATTGACACATTGCTACCGCAGCCTAATGAAAGTCTATGGGAAAGTTCATACTTCCCACATTGCAGTGCGCTGCGCCGGAAGTGCCTGATTTAACGCTAGCGCATACCTACGTTACTGTGCGACTCCTGCGGCGACCTGCATTGTCCCGGAAGTCATGTTAGTCTATGAAGATGCAGGGTTCTTTAAGCATGTTGGCGTTGCAAAGTCGTCGCGCGGAGGCGTATTTTTACAATACGCTTCCATGAACTTCTGCATACCAGAAGCAGGAAGTGATCGCAAGCACGTGTCACTTCCTGCTTGGCCGACTGTCCCGGAAGTCATGTTAGTCTATGACGATGCAGGGTTCTTTAAGCATGTTGGCGTTGCGAAGTCGTGGCGCGGAGGCGTATTTTTACAATACACTTCCATGAACTTCTGCATACCAGAAGCAGGAAGTGATCGCAAACACGTGTCACTTCCTGCTTGCCCGACTGCAAGGAAATACCGTGTACTAGCGCAGTATTCGCTGAAGACCTGTTTTTGACGGTGCAGTGCGGCAGATACATCGCACCACAAAGCTAACACCAATATGCAGTGTGAAACCAGCCTTAAGGTAGCCATACACTGGTTGATTTGCCATCAGATCGACCAACAGATAGATCCCTCTCTGATCGAATCTGATCAGAGAGGGATCGTATGGCTGCCTTTACTGCAAACAGATTGTGAATCAATTTCAGCCTGATACCGATCACAATCTGTGGAGCTGCCGCCGCCCCCCCCCCCCCCCCCCTGCATACATTACCTGATCCGGCCGGCGCGAGCCCCCGGTCTCCGCTGTCTTCTTCTCCGCACTGGGCTCCGGGTTTCGGACTGGCTGGCTTCACTTCACATCCGGGGAAGTTTAAACAATAGAGGGCACTCTTAATGTATTGCCGCTGTATTGCGTCGGTCGTCGGGCATTCGAACGCACTCCCGACCTGCCAGCGATCGAGCAAAAGCTTCCGCACGGATGGATCGACGGGAACAATTGATTTTGGACGGAAATCGATCATTATGTCAGCACTTGCGCAACGATTTCACAGCAGATTCGATCACAGTGATCGAATCTGCTGTATATCGGCGGGAAAATCGTTAGTTGTATGGGCCCCTTAAGGGTCAACAGATTTTGAATACTATGAGCAGATGTGTAGATAAAACCCTCATACTACATGAAGATGGTAAAAATGGTCAGCGATTGTGTACCAGGCTTTAGGGTATGTACACACATCCAATTTTGATTGGCCAATTTTACCACCTCCATGTAGTATGAGAGCTGACCTACAAAATCTGTTCATAGTATTCAACATCTGTTGGCCCTCATACAACATGGAGGTGACTACAGCCATTGGCCAATCAGAATTGTATGTATGTACCAGGCTTAAAGGGAAGGTTCAGGCAAAATAAAAAAATGAGTTTCACTTACCTGGGGTTTCTACCAGCCCCATGCAGCCCTCCTGTGCCCTCGTAGTCACTCACTGCTGCTCCAGTCCCCCGCTGTCAGCTTGCCGACCTCGGAGGTCGGCGGGCCACATTGCGTACATTTTTACGCATTCCCGCTAGTGCAGGAACATTAACACATACATTTTTACGCGTCACTGGTTTAATGCGTAAATTTTTACGCATTGAACCAGTAATGCGTAAAAATGTATGTGTTAATGTTCCTGCACTAGCGGGAATGCGTAAAAATGTACGCAATGTAGCCCGCCGACGTCCGAGGTCGGCAAGCTGCCAGCGGGGGACTGGAGCAGCAGTGAGTGACTACGAGGGCACAGGATGGCTGCATGGGGCTGGTAGAAGCCCCAGGTAAGTGAAACTCATTTTTTATTTTGCTTGAACCTTCCCTTTAAGATAGGCCACATCCCAGCTCAGGGTTATGGTTTGTACTGGTTTACCGGGAACACACACCACTTTTGTAGAATGAGCCGTCACGCTTCGACTGGATTTGCGTTTCCTTGCCCGGCCACTCCGACGGCTTTGTGTCCGCTGCCTCTGAGGCTTCCTCTTCTGCTGAAATAGAAAGGGTTAAAAACAAAGTTACGACCTAAGATGATTGACTCCATCACGTGTCTGCTCACTCTCTGCGGGTGAATTAGTTCCTGCTGAGGGACACGGCCGCTACTCTCTAGCTTAGCATTGATATAGACAGAGGAGGATTGCACAATAACACAACTGAACCACTTTTACGCCCTGAACTTAGAAAGCCTTCTACAACATCCGAGACATGATAACAATGCAGGGGGAGGGGCCATGCTGAGGCATCATCACCCTCTGCTTAGATGCACAAGCCTACAAGGGGCGTGTCTGAGACTTGACTTGAGGTGCTTAAAGGTAGCCATACATCAGGTAACTTGGCGGGCGGTCAACCATCCGATTCGAATATTATAAACGAATCGGGTGAAAATCGCAGCTGCCAAATGCATGCCCGACCAACAATGCAACCAATTTCGGGATGAAATCGGTCCCATAAGTGGATCGCACATGCTGCAAGATGTTGGGCTGACTTGCTCGAATGGGTGTGCATCGGTAACAGCATGTAATTTCGGGACGATCAACTAACACGACAAAACCCCCGGCGCTGTACCCATTTAACAACTGGTGACATGTGAGTGTCAATTTTTAATAAAGTGTAGTTGATTTTAAGCTGTATCACGCTATGGGAAGCTTTTGTTTGAGGTATTTGGACATATGAACTTGGACATGTGGAGTAAATAGCGACAGTAAGACCTGGACCTGAGGCACCGAGGTACCCTGGAAGTGTGCGCTACATGACCAGTCTAACAGTGGTCACATTGAATTTGCTGAGTGCGTTTCTGTTGGGTGCTACTTGGTGGTGGAACACTGAAAGATTACAGCATCAGAAACTTTGTGAACTCAGGTTCCAATTGTGCAATAATGGACTTAATATGTATTTTAAGGATGTGCGCTGGACTCTATATAAGTTTTCTGGCAGAATACAAGAATACATGTATTTTAGCTCTGGGACACTTAATATGGTGCTACTGAGCAGAGACAATGAAACATTCAATGTACTTTGTAAATGTTTAAATATAAAACCATGAGATATCTAAAATTAATTTTTAGGAGTTGGAGGATATATGCAATTGTTTATCTCATCAGTTCATTTTCACCTCAGGATCACTAGAAAGACCATGCTTCCTCTGTGCTGTACAATATAGCTGTAGCTGTATGGCCGATGGATTTACTCACCATCCGAGTTGATGGAGACAGAAGGGTCATCCTCGATCTTTATCTGGATTCGCTCTAACACCACTTCCGGAAATCCTAAACCAATAAAACAGAGCTGGCATTAGTCAGGAAAACATGGCAGTACTTCCACCAGAAAATCTCTCATTTTTCAGACACAACTCTTCCCTTCACGCCAGCTTGTCCAAGAGGCAGCTGAACGGCCACACGGGGTATGGGAGCTGAGCTGAAAATAAAAAACCCCTGGGCCCATCTGAGTTATCTCCTAGGAGATAATTTTCATCTTCTCTTTAACCCTTTGGGTCCTTGGCTGCCTAACTCCCCTTAAAGAGACTCCGTAACAAAAATTGCATCCTGTTTTTTATCATCCTACAAGTTCCAAAAGCTATTCTAATGTGTTCTGGCTAACTGCAGCACTCTATACTATCACTGTCTCTGTAATAAATCAATGTATCTTTCCCCTGTCAGACTTGTCGGCCTGTGTCTGGAAGGCTGCCAAGTTCTTCAGTGTTGTGGTTCTGCTATGAACTCACCCTTCCAGGCCCCTCTCTGCACACTGCCTGTGTGTTATTTAGATTAGAGCAGCTTCTCTCTTCTCTCATCTTTTACAAGCTGGATAAATCGTCCTCTGAGCTGGCTGGGCTTTCACATACTGAGGAATTACAAACAAGGGATAAGCTGTTTGCAGGAAGAAAAGAGCAGCCTGAAACTTCAGTGCATGGGGGAAAGAAACACACAAATGATCTCTTGAGATTCAAAAGGAATGCTGTATACAGCCTGCTTGTGTATGGATGTATTTTCTATGTGTGGACATACTGTACATCAACCTACTTCCTGTTTTGGTGGCCATTTTGTTTGTTTACAAACAAACTTTTTAAAACTGTTTTTAACCACTTTTAATGCGGCGAGGAGCGGCGAAATTGTGACAGAGGGTAATAGGAGATGTCCCCTAACGCACTGGTATGTTTACTTTTGAGCGATTTTAACAATACAGATTCTCTTTAAGGAACAGGCCATTTTACATGCGGGGGGCACATTTGGAGGGGGGGGGGATCAGGCAGCAGGATCCCTGCTGGGTCTAGCTGGGCATGGTGTCCCCAGGGCGGCCCGGTGTCCCCCTCCCAGCCTTTACTCACCTCCCAGGCTCCAGCGATGAGCAGCACTAGCCCCCTCCGCTCTGGCCGGCATCCTCTCTCGCCCTGCTGTTAAGTTCCGGGTCGCGGCTTGATGAGTGAGCGAGGATGCCGGCTAGGGCAGAGGGGAGCAACGGTCGCCGGGGAAAGTTAGAAAGGTGAGTGGATCCTCTTGTACCCCTCAGACTGCAGCTGCTATAACAGTGATCAATACAATCTGCCGGCGATCGTAGTGATCACATGATCAGGAGCCAATCGCGATGGCTCCTGATCACTGAGGGGAGATGTCAGCTGTCATATTATTATTATTT